>NC_052473.1:16254319-16298086 GCF_009730915.1 Dioscorea cayenensis subsp. rotundata | reverse complement strand
ATAAATATAACCTAATTAAATAATGAATTCATTTGAACCAACAAAAGATCACATTCACATTGATAACCATACACAATTAATATAATGACAAAATGCACACGCAAAGCGAGACAGTCTGGTACGTTTCACTCTCAAAACCTTGACCACGTAGACTCGGTCAGCGAACGCCTTGTTCCCAACCCGAGGCCCGCCCTGAAGTGAAGTTTTTTAGTGGACAAATATATCATAGGTGAATGGATAAAGTTAAACAATTTTCATATCAGAGTTGGGCTTTGTGCTTGTTACTGATTGGACCTTGTAAAAGCAGGCGCTATACAAAATTTTATGGCACTGATCTAAATGCAGCGGCTACACTTGCTCACGATTCTATGATTGGTAATGTTTTAAACATCATGAACTCATGCAAAATTGGATTATTTCATTATTATATTTATTTAATACATTTCACTGGCCATCCAAATGTTTGATATAATCTTATGGGAATCTGACAAATTGGAAATTTGTTAATTAGTTGATAACCCATCATATAAAATCATAAAGATGAAGGTTTAATATGAGGGAGCGAGACCCTTGATGCACTAGCATTAAGATGAAAACCTTATTCATGTAGATAGTCCTGCAACTTGGACTGCCACTACGGAAGAGAAGATATAATTTTAACTATTAGGTTGGTGACTACTACTAAATACTTTCTTCAAATATGCTTTTGCATGAATAATAATGGAAAATATGATTATATTTTGTTTAAATTCAGAAATATCTATTGGAATGAGCCAATGCAACCATTTGTAGGAGGTCATATACATGTGAAGCATCTGAAAATATGCGCAAGATACTAAATTATTAAGTCAGGCTAGATGATGTTGGCACTTCACTATTTATTTTGTGTACTCTAGAAAGATTTAACCCGTTCATAAAAATTTTCCAACTTGTATGATATTAATTTTAAGTCTATAATTTTGAAATTGGATTTTTTTTCCAAACAATATATGCAATTCTTCAATTCTTCATATTGATTCTTCCATCAACAAATTTAGGTATCCAAATGTGGAATATGGAAGATCCCTTGTATAGATAACACACATCAAATTGAGTGAGCCTAATTCTAAATTGTCTTGCTCTCAAAGCCAAGATGTTCAGAGTCAGCATATACGTCCTAGGCTAATAATATTCAAGACAAAGATGTATTAAAAAAACAAACTGATATCCTTAGTCATCATTATATCTTCAATTTAAATTAAAAATTATTGATATATATGAGATAAGCCATGAGTCACATCAGCATATTGTCACATCAACCCAGGTCATTATTTAATGAGTCCAATAAAATGGAGTACAACAATATATCACTAAATTTAATATCAAAATTTCAATAGAGAGGCTCAGCCAGCTTCCATATGTCCAAAGTGTGGATAAGAAGCTTAATTAAAATAGAAAAATAAAGGCATGTTTCTTGGCCAAGCTATAATGAACAATAACTTGTAACATGGAATGCGTGTGCCTGTGTGCGCGCTTGTGCGGTGAGCGTGCAATCGTGCGTGTGGAGGGGCATGGCCCACTCGATCACGGATAGTGAGTGCCGTGCCGGACCTAAACCGTTGGCGCTGGTGACTTACACGAAACACACTTGCCTGGCACGTTGGAGATGGAGGTCTTAATTAGGAGAAGGTGTGGGAGAGTAACAAGAGGAGACGTTGGTCATGAGAGGTGGTGATAGTAAGTGGGCGACGATTCGATTCTTCCATTATTATTTACATTATCCCCTTCTTCTTTCATTCTCATCCATTCCCGGCATTTGAATTTCAAGTCGACGCCGGGGACATGGAAGAGAATGAAAGAAGACGGGAAAATGTTTTCTTTCATAAAAAGTTTTGAGGCCAACAAACTATACATATATATGAATAAAAGATATATATATATAATCAAAATACATCCCAATTTGATTTTGATTTGTATTTTTAAAAATAAAATCATTTAAAACAATTTTCTCTTTACAAATCCGAACAAAAATACATTTTGATTTAGATTTGGATTTGAATTTGTAAAAATAAAATTATTTAAAACAACTTTATCCTTACAAATCCATTTGGATTTGTATTTTTAAAAATAAAATCATCTAAAAGAAATTTATCCTTACAAATCCTAACAAAAACACATACCAAATCAAATTTGATTTGGATTAGGATAAAATTTTTAAAAATAAAATAATCTAAAACAACTTTATCTTTACACATCCTAACAAATCCCATCTAAAGTATGAGATTAATCATTTAAATAACACAATTTTACAACAAAAATCCAACACTTTAACTACATAAATTGTATAGCTTACTTATATCAGTAAAAATAATATAAATTCATTCTAAATTTGCTGCCTGTATATAGTTATCAATTTTTTTAATTTAAAAATATATTAAAATATTTATAAATAGTAATTTAATTTAAATATTTTGACATTGGGAGAATAAAAATTGAGTACCTGAATCAGATCATACATATATATAAATAAGTTATGTATATATATATATCATAAATTCAAATTTTAAAACGCTAAAAATAAAAAAATATATGTATCCAATTAAAAAATTTAATCACTTTAATATATTTTTTATGTAATGTTATTAAATAAAAAATTCTATAAAGCCGATAAAACTTAGATTTGCAAAAAATGTATTGTTCGATATATATATATATATATATATATATATATATATATATATGCAAAATGTATTGCTTAGCTACTTATTTCTTTTCTAACATAATATATACTCGATAATAATTATACTTCCAGAAAAAAAATTTAAAATATTTTATTGTTTTGCTCTTGACATTATTAATTGAGTTATATGGTAAAAAAACTTTTTTTGCAAAAATTTATTATATGACCCACAATTTTTTTAATTAAAAACTTAAAATATGGTTAAATAGTAACTTAGTTTAAATATGTTGACTCTTTTAAGTCAACTTGTTTAAGCATGTTTGATGCGTTAATGTGTTAAATTGCCTGATTTAGTTATGGGTCGTTGGGTTTAATAATTACACATTTGATGTATCACCCATTCACCATCAACCTTGGCATGCACCAACATAAAGCACTACTTTAAACTTCAACTTCTCCTATTACAACCCATTTGTGTGTTCTTATTAGGCCTCTACAAAAATCAAGATGCAAGTCTGTTTCCTTAATTGTGGAAGACTATCGCACCATTACATTCAATGTAATTGTGGAAGACTCTTGGCACCATTATATTCACTATATTTTTAACCCCGAACAATAAAATTCAGATAAATTAAATCTTGAAATAATTATTGATTATAACTGAAAAGGCATGTTGAAGAAAAACAATAAGAAAGAAACAATGAAAATGAAAATGAAAAATAAGAAAGAAAGAATATATATCTTAGAGGAATTGCTAAAGAGGTTTAAGCTACTTTTCCATTGGGTCAAAAACCTCTTTGATTTTTTTCAAATCTCTTGGAAGTCCTTCTTTTTTCCCAGAATTACTTTTAAGTCTAACGGCTAGATAACCTTGGATTTACTAGTCTTATATCACGTTAAAATTTTGGTTTTGGTATTTTGTATTTATTATTCTTACAACATCTTTAGTTTTTAGTTTTGCTCTTTAGTTTTTTGTGTATCTGCTTGCTATTTGACAAATCTATTCAAATTTGTGTGTTGTCGAACAAAATTTGGAACTCCCAAAAGTGAAGGGAGGATAAAATGGAACTAGTTATAAAAAGGAGGGACTACAGATAATAATATTTTGTCAGAAGGACTTATTGGAAAGAATAAAAAGTTCTAGAGACTGCAGAGTAATTTTTCCCATATCTTATTGTACTCATTCATATATATATATATATATGTAGAGAGAGAGAGAAAGAAAGAATTCAAAGGTACCGACCTCCTCTAAACAAAAAAATAAAATGAAATAAAATGAAAATGAAAAATAAGAAAGTCTTCTCTATAAATAGAAATACTCACAAAGTGAGACAGAGAATCTCTCTCTACTCACTCACCCAGCTAGAGTAAAGATTCTCAATTTACATCCAAAATTGGGTACCAAAAGAGAAAGACCCAATTTCACACCACCATATAGATCCATATGGGGATTAAGAAATAAGACAATAATAAACATAACAAATCAATAAAATTAAATCATAATATTTTTTAAATGGTGATAAAAATAAAAATAAAAATAAAAATAATATAACGTTAAATCAAACACAATTAAAATATAAAACTTTAATAAACAAATGTATAAAAATTAAGATATAAAACCTTAACGAGAAAGATAAACAAACCTTAATATTAGGATTTAGTACAAATTTCTAAAATTTTTAATGCCTAATTAAAGATTGTATAATTTACTAACTATTTAAGTGTATAAATATTAAACTATTAGAGTATCCTTTCTCCAAATCCTATAACAAATAGAAGGTTTAGTTTAACACATGGACTGTAATGGCTAAAAGTTATAAAAATAAGAAAAAATAAATAAATTAGATGAATATCAAAACAAATGTTTATTATAAAATTATAAAATACAAATGAGGACATAGTTATAACTATGATAAATCATATTGAGACCTTAGAAGGTTTATAAATAATAATAATAATAATAATAATAATAATAATAATAATAATAATAATAATAATAAAAGCTCTATTTATACAAATCTTTATAAATGATCATATGCTAAATTAATTTTTCTATGTAATTGTACAGTACAATTGTCAGGAGTGAAGTGGAAAATACAATAACACAAAACAAAGCTTTACATGACTGTTTAGGAACTCTTACAAGCTAGGGGTGATCGAGAGAGGTCAAAAAGATATTTCCTTGAAATGATGTTGGAGATGTGAAGAAAAGGGCTCCCATGAGCAGCTCCTTGACGTGGACAACATCAAAGCAATATTCACAATTAACTCTAGGCTTATCTTCTAAATCACAATGCATGACAAAGTCATATAGGCTGATTAAGAATTTGGTTGTACCATCAATAAATAATCATAAACAAACTTCCTATTGAAGTACAAGACCAAATTAATAAAAAAATTGTAAAAATGAAAATTAGAAAGACGATAACTCTCACCAAAACCATCATTAAGGACATTGATATGCATCATCAAACCCCATATATATATCCAGGACAAAATGATGAGAATTTAATTAGGTGTCATTCTCATATTTTCTTTTTCAGGGATAATTATAGAAAGAAATTTTAAATAATTGGAGAGGCCCTTAATTGATGAAATTTAGATTTGTTCAAGCTCGTGTATTATTAGCCTGGTTAATTGACACTAAGCAATGTGTGAATTCCAAGTTGCCATTGAGGCGTTCATTGTTATTGTCAATAATAAATATAACCTAATTAAATAATAAATTCATTTAATCCGACAAAAGATCACATTCACATTCATGACGATACACGATTAATATAATCACAAAATGCACATGCAAAGCGAGACAGTCTGGCACGTCAGTGTTGGACTGAGCCAGCCAGCACTGATCACTCTCAAAACCTTGACCCCCTTCTCCTCGACTCCATCAGCGAACGCCTTGTTCCCAACCAGAGGCCCGCCGAAGGAGAACACGGACAGCGCTGCTAAGCTCGTCAGCGACAAGCAGAGTCAGAGCTGCGCCGAGGTTTTGTCTGGTCACAGTGATGCTCAGTTCTTCTGCGGCGTACTTATCCATTAACCGGCAAACCTCTTGAACCTTAGCGTCAGCGAGGCTGGAGACTTGAGAGCCTGGAGTGTTAAAGAGATTCCAGAAACCACACTCGACCTTAGCTTGGTGTTGGCTCAACGGATTCACGCTGGGTGTTGGCTCAACGGTAAGAAAGGATCAAGAAGGCCGGCCCAGTTGCTGCGGCCGTGGAAGTTGCGCCAGTGACAGGAGATGGAGGTCTCCATTCGGAGAAGGTGTGGGAGAGAAACAAGAGGAGACGTTCAACATGAGAGGTATGGTAAGTGGGCGACGATTCGATTCTTCCATTATTATTTACATTATCCCCTTTTTCTTTCTTTCTCATCCACTGCCGGCATTAGAATTTGAAGTCCACCCCGGCAGTGGAAGAGGAAGAGAGAAGACGGGAAAATGTTTTCTTTCATTAAAAGTTTTCAGGCGAACAAGCTATATATATATATATATATGATCATATATCCTATCTATATTCATAAAAGATATACATATAATCAAAATACATCCCAATTAATCTAAAACATCTTTATCCTTACAAATCCTAATGCATATCAAATCAAATTTGATTTGGATTAGGATTAAATTTTTAAAATAAAAGATCTTGATTTTTACAAATCCTAACAAATCTCATCTAAAGTATTAACACAATTTTACAACAAAATCCAACACTCTAATTAACTGCATAAATTGTTTATTGTCAATTTTTTTAATTAGAAAAATATATTAATATATAACTAAGTAGTAATTTAATTTAAATATTTTGACATGGGGAGAATATAAACTGAGTACCTGAATCAGATCATATATATATATAAATTATATATTTATCATAGATTTAAATTTTACATGCTAAAAATAAAAGAGAAAATATCCAACAATTTAATCACTTTAATATATATATATATATTAAATCTGGTTTTAAATTATAAGTTTGTTATATATATTTATAAAAGATATATATATATATATATATATATATATATATATATATATATATAATAAAAATACATCCCAATCAAATTTGATTTGATTTAGATTTGTTTTTTTAAAAATAAAATCATTTAAAACAATCTTATTCTTACAAATCCTTACAAAAATTCATCTTTGATTTAGATTTGGATTTGAATTTGTAAAAAGAAAATTATTTGAAACAACTTTATCCTTGCAAATCCATTTGGATTTGTATTTTTAAAAATAAAATCATCTAAAAGAACTTTATCTTACACATCCTAACAAAAACACATCCCAAAACAAATTTAAAAATAAAATAATCTAAAACAACTTTATCTTTACAAATCCTAACAAATCTCATCTAAAGTATGAGATTAATCATTTAAATAACACAATTTTACAACAAAATCCAACACCTCTAACAGTAAAAATAATATATACTCATTCTAAATTTGCTTCCTATATAGTCATCAATTTTTTTAAATAAAAAATATATTAAAATATGGCTAAATAGTAATTTAATTTAAATATTTTGACATGGGGAGAATAAAAATTGAGTACCTTAATTAGATCATATATATATATATATATAGGTTATATATTTATCATAAATTTAATTTTATAGGCTAAATATAAAAAAGAAAAAATATCGAACAATTTAATCACTTTAATATATATATATATATTAATTCCTCTGTTATAGTACTCATCGTCCTGTGATTTCCCATTACTTAGTTTGATATTTTTGAAATATTTGATTTCTTTTTTGTATTGTTTAGGTTTGATAAAATTTTTATTATTTTTTGTTGGGTAAAGAATAATATAAGATTTTAATCTTGTTTTAAATTATAAGTGTGGTCTCTTTCATTCTTACCCAACCTTTAATTAGTGTTGACTAGTTAAAAATATGGATCACAAATCAAATTTTAATTTTTTTTTTAGACTTCAAGGGATTATGAGTTCATAACTTCCACAATAGGCAAGCCTCTAATGTTAATTACCCCAAACTAATGCATGGGGACCTCCGATTAAGAACAAAGTGTGAATGAGAAGCAATAAACATGAGAGAAATTAATTTGATCAATTACATAAATTTGACTGAGAATACAAACTCTAACTCTCATAATTCTACTTCCCTAATCTCCCTTTATGTTTACATAATTTGAGTCTATTCTGACTTTGTTTTATCTTAAATTTTCACCGAAGATCACGCTGAAGAAGATTTCTCCATTGACTTTTGCTTGACTTTTGGTCCTTTTGCTTGTATCTTAAATATCAACTGGATTTCAAGTTGTGACTTCTCTATGTTTGTAAATCACAAACTTAATTTCATTTGATTTAGATATATTTTTTTAAAACCCCAGCATTTCGCGGTTATGAAACTTTCAGTCTTGGACTCATGAAGCTCTTTACTCTTTGACCTTTGATATTTCGAGATTTTTGAACTTATTTGTCTCATCATTTGAACTTTTAAAGCCTCGACTCTGCTATACTTTTCAGCCTTAGCTTGTGCATCTCTGGGTCATGACCATTCATATGAGTCGGTCACTAACTTGATTGCTTTGACTTGTTTTTTTTTTAAGAATATTTTATGAATTTTGAGTGGTGATTCCCATTTTTTTGTGAATGATAAACTTGATTTTTTTTTAAATTTTGGAGTTTGAAGGCTCAGTGTCTCACGCTTTGTGAAGCATCTTTCTGCATCATTATCAAGAAAACATTTTTTTGTTGATTCACTTGAAATATATTTTTTTCTTCGCTCAAAGATTTTTTTTTAGACATCACTTAGGGAACTTTTTCTTCACTAATTGGGTTTTTTCTTTAGTCAATTTGAGAGAGTTCCTTTTCCTTTTTTTTTATTATTTTTTTAAATATGAGGTGTAAGCATTATTCAGTAAATTTTTTTCTTCCTCGGGAAAGACTCCTATTTGTTCTTATGGATCTTAAAAGATTTTTTACTTAAGAAGTAGTTTTTTACTCACACAAATATTTTCCACTTTATCAAGAGGGTCTCAAGAGCTAATGGTCTTCAACATATTTTCCACTCACTCAAGAAAGCCTCAAGAGGTAATGAAAACTCTCGAAAAGAACTCTCTACCACTATATTGGACTCAGCATGAGATTTGTAGTCTTCATAGCATTTTTTTCACTCGACTTAAGAGAGTCTCAAGAGGTAATGAGAAAACTCTATAATGAGAGCTCTCTACCACAACATTGGATTTCAACACGAGACTTGTGGTCTTCAACATATTTTTCAATCACTCAAGAGAGTCTCAAGAGGTAATAAGAAAACTTTACAATAAGAGCTCTCTACCACTACATTGGACTTCAACATGAGACTTGTGGTCTTCATATCATTTTCCACTTACTCAAGAGAGTCTGAAGAGGTAATGAGGAAACTTTTGAAGAGAGCTCTCTACCATTATGTTAGACTTTAACATGAGACTTGTGGTCTTCATATCATTTTTCACTCACTCAAGAGAGTCTAAAGATGTAATGAAGAAACTTTCGAAGAGAGCTCTCTACTATTATATTGGACTTCAACATGAGATTTGTAACCTTCATATCATTTTGCACTCACTCAAGAGAGTCTCACATTGATGGGTGGCATAGGTCTTCTTCCATTTGCGTCGACTAGCTAATAAGATCCTTCTTCGTAGATGACCTCTATGATAAATAGGACTTCTCAGTTTGGCTTGAACTTGCCCCCATCATGCTTATTGGTGATGATTGGTCTTCTTAACACAAAAACCATCTCTCCTTTCTCAAATGTTTAAATGCGAGCTATTTTATTGTAAGCTCTTGCCATCCATGCTTTGTAGACTTCAAGATTTTGTTGAGCCTCTAGTCTCCTTTCATCTAAGAAATCAAACTCATCCAAATGCAAACAAACTCTATCTTCATTTGTGAGTTCATTATGCAGGGCAATTCTCAGAGATGGAATTTGAACTTCAAGTGGTAGAACAGCTTCCATACCAAAAACCAACGAATATATTGTTGATTGAGTTGGTGTTCGATAAGTTGTACAATATGCAGGGAGCCTTTCATGCCAATCCCTTTGGCCTTTTGAAATGGCTTTCTTCAATAACTTAGATAGGGTTTTGTTGAATTCTTCCGTGAGGCCATTAGCTCTAGCATTATAGATAGAGAAATACCTCCACTCTATTTTGTGATACTGAGTAAACCTTCCAACCTTGAAGCTTCTGAATGTTCGCCCATTATCAAAAATGATCCTTTGTGGAGTTCCAAATTTATAGAGCACATGGTCTTTAAAAAACTTGATGATATTTTCTACTTTTACTTATTTTAAAGAAAGAGCTTCCGCCCAATGTGAAAAATAGTCCATGACAGCTACTATAAAATGATGCCCTCTTGATGATGGAGGCTCAATAAGACCTATCACATTGGTCCCCCACATATCGAAAGGCCATGAAAAGACTAGGGTGTGGAGAGTTGGGATGTTGATGAATGAAATCCCCATAGGCTTGGCGTAATTTTCACTGTCTCGCATACTATAGGCAATTATTAATCATGCTTGGCCAATAATAATCCGATATGCTTGATCTTCAGTCGCATCTTTGGTCTCGACTGGTGAGCACCACAAATACCAGAATGGACTTCATGCATGACTTCTTCAGTCTCCTCCTTCAAGATACATCAGTAATAGTTGATCATATGATCTATGATTGAGGACATCATTAATAAGGGTAAACTTCATCAAACTTTTTTTAACTACGTCACTAGAGATTTTTTTTACTTGGAAGCTCGCCAAATCTAAAGTATTTAATGAAAGACTTCCTCAAATCATCTTCAGCCACTATAAAAACTTCTTCTCTTTTAAGCTGTTTGTTTTCTAACTCCTCATCAAGACATGAACTCAAGACTCTCCTATTTCAAATGATGACTTGAATTTCCTCCTAATCTAGATCGGCTAGCTCATTTGCCAATTTGGCTAAGCTATCTGGTTTTCCATTAACAGAATTGGAAACTCTCTCTAGCTTGACATCAGGAATTTATTTTAATAACTCTATAACTCTCTGATGATACTAAACAAGTTCTTGTTTATAAGTCTTGAAACTTCCTTCAACATGATTTATAATAAGTTGTGAGTCGCCATATATATGCAAACTCTGAATCTTCATCTTGATTGCTAGCTCCAATCTAGTAATAAGAGCTTCATATTCGGCCTCATTGTTAGTTCATGGCTTTAGCAAAGAAAGAGAATACCTCAAGATCCCATTCTCAAGAGAAATGAAGATGAGCTAATACCAGCTCTAACCTGAGGAATTTTGGGTCTAATAGCTGGTTGAATTGAAGAAGCTCCATCAAAGTACATCTTCCAAAACTATTCCCTTTCTTATATTACCAAAATCTCTTCATCAACACCAACCAACATTCGACTAAGTTAGTATAGGGTATTCTCTTTCCCCTCTTTATTCTCTTAAGCCAGGAGAGCCCCAAGGGATCCATCCAAAGCCGTTGTATATAAGATGAATGGCTTTCGTGCAATCGGTGCTGCTAACACTTGGGGATTTAGTAAATACCACTTGATTTCCTCAAAAGCATTTTAGTATTCAACATCCCACTTGAATGGAGCATTCTTTTTCACCAACTTTGAGAATGGCTTACATCTTCTTGAAAGATTGGCAATGAATCTTCGGATATAGGCAAGATGCCCTTGGAAAGACCTCATCTGCTTCAATATCTTTGGAGGTGGCATTTCTAAGATGAACCAAAGGAATTTTCTAGATAGTACCCCAAATGCACATTTCATAGGGTTCATTGTTAAGTTGTTTTTTCTAATATGATCAAACATCGTTATTAAGTCATTGAGATGTTTGTTTCTTAATTGTGTTTTCACCACATAGCACTCCACAACTTGGTGAATCAAATCATCAAAGATTTTTGTCATAGCTCTTTGATAAACACCTAAATGTATGCATTTTATACGTATTAATCTTGTATTATTTTTGTATATCTTAATGAATTGATGCCCGTTTAAGTCTAAATTGGTTATTTTCGGTGTTACAGATCTTAAATGGGTCGAACGAAGCTCAAAAATGCAAATTGGACGAATTCGACACCAAAAACAGCATTTTTGGAGTGTTGGCACTATAGCAGGCATTCGGCTATGAGCTTCACGGGGTCCATGCACCCGCATGGGTGCCCATGAGGTTTTCTGGAATTTCACAACTCTCACACTGTAGCAAAAACATTGTAGCTGAGTACTGTAGCACTGACACCTTTTTTGGGTAAAATGGCAGTGAGCTTCACGGGCTCCATGCGACCGCATGGAGCCCGTATGGACTTGACGGGATATAAATTGTACTGAATTTCTAAGGCAAAGGGGAGACATTTTTGGAAAAGGCTTTTTGGGGAGTTCTTGGAGCCCACTTCCACCAGTTCAAAGGAAGCAAGATCACACGTTTTGGAGAAGGGGAATCAAAGGGAGAAGCTTGGTTTGGCTAGATCTTCATCAATCACTTCTTTAGGAGCTTGTAGACGACGAGGGAAGCCGCCCCGATCGCGGCGTTCGTGAAAGCTTTCCACCTAACTTGGCTTGTCATGTCACTTCCATTGTTTGAGGGAGTTTTCTTTTGCCATTTATAGTTGTTTTCATGGACCTATTGTTTGTATTTGTTTGCATAGACGAGTAGACCCTAAGGTCACCGGATGCCGGTGAACCTTGGGGTGAACTTGTGTATTTGGATGATCTAATTTTGTCTATTGCAATTGTTGTGTGTTTGTGATTCATTCTTGGTGCATTTAATGTGTTAATTTGCATGAGAATTGTGTATTTCGACTTCTAGGTTGTACATGGTTGTGTGACCATCGCCCTTGTACTGGACACACTTGGCTTGGAAGGGATCCATGTACAAATACACCGTGACCATCGGGTATTTTGTACCCTCCAGCAATTAGGGTTGGACCTAGTTTGAGTATCAACCCTGATTAGAGATTTCCCTGAGTGTAATGCAATCATAGGATGATTTGGGCAGAAGCGATTCTGACCCAATACTTGTATGGGATTAGGGTTCAATTGCCGTGACCATCGGGTTGAGCTAATTTAGAAGTCTCTTGGCCCAACTACCTTCTCACATTTCATTCTATATTCAGAACTTAATGACAACCCTAGGCGGATTCGCTGTCCAAATCACTCCCTTTAGTGTTTGATTCTCCCTTGAGTTCGTATTGTGTGTAGTAGTACCCCGGATTTCATTGTAGTTAATTCTTTCTACTTTTTATAATTACTATTTATCTTTTGAAGTGTTAGGCTAGGAAATAGATGAAAGGGAAGTAATAGTAGCTCCTTGGGCCCTGGGAATACGACCCTCTCGTGCTCGCACGAGAGGTATTACTTGGCGACCCATGCGCTTGTGGATCTCACATCAAGTTTTTGGCGCCGTTGCCGGGGACCCACAAGGAATACTCGGAAAACTTAGAGCTTATTGATTTAGCCATTGCTTCTTTTATTTTGCACATTTGTTTCTTTTTATTTATTTTTTTGTATATACATTTCCATTAATTTGAAATTATTTTCTACTTTAAATATTTCTCTTTGTTTAACATTTCCTGGTTATTCATTATCCATTATAATCATGGTTGAAGCTAGCGATTGGGGTGACGCTTCCTGTCTGCAGATTCCATACTCTAATTTCCCACTTGAATCTCTAATGGCATTTGAATCAGAGGAATGATGAGTACACACATTCTTGATAGTTGGAGATGGTCTAAGCGTTACAGTGTGGCTAGAACTGTTCCCCTGGGAGAACATGACGTGCAGAACCTATTCACGCATTATATGAAGTCCGACAGTGTGTTGCCAGTAGTTGAGCTTATTCCACCCGTCCTTTCCTCTATCCCCACCTATGTGGAAGAGAGGAACAAGTCCTATGACTCTATTATACTAGTTCAGCAAAATGAAGAGGAAATAGATCTTATGGTGGGAAGTGACTCAGAATCATCCGGATGTGAGATTCACGCTATGGAACAGTGCATGGATAGTGGTATCTCCTCGGGAGATGAATGTAGAGGGTTCGAGGATATTGATCTCGGGAAGTTTGGGAGATTAAAATCATCAATTGAGGAACCACCAAAATTAGAACTGAAACCGCTTCCCGAACACTTGGAGTATGCATTTCTGGCAGAGGGATCAAAACTTCCAATCATCATCACCTCAGACCTGACTCCGAAGCAAAAATCCGACCTTCTGAGTATGTTAAAGAAGTACAAAAAAGCAATTACTTGGAAGATTTCAGATATTAAAGGAATTAGCCCTTCCTTCTATACACACAAGATTCTCATGGAAAATAATCATAGGCCGACAGCTATACCCTAGAGACGGCTTAACCCTAATATGAAAGAAGTAGTGCGCAGCGAGGTGATCAAACTTCTTGATACAGGCATCATCTACCCTATCTCTGACAGTGAGTGGGTGAGCCCAGTGCAAGTAGTGTCGAAAAAGGGTGGAATGACGGTGGCCACTAATGAAAAGAATGACTTAGTCCCTACTAGAATGGTCACAAGCTGGCGGGTGTGCATAGACTATAGAAAACTCAATAATGCTACTAAAAAAGATTCATTTCCCTCTACCTTTCATTGACCAAATGCTTGAACGACTAGCGGGCACTCATATTACTGTTTCTTGGATGGTCTCTCCGGGTACTTTCAAATCCCTATCTCCCCAGAAGACCAGGAGAAGACAATTTTCACATGCCCTTATGGTACTTTTGCTTACTGCCGTATGCTTTTCGGACTATGTAATGCTCCAGCCACCTTCCAGCGATGTATGATGGCTGTATTTGATGATCTAGTGGAAGATATCATGGAGTTTTTCATGGATGATTTCTCAGTTTTTGGTGATTCTTTCGACCTCTGCCTCAAAAATCTAGAGCGGGTCTTAGCCAGATGTGAGAAAACCAACTTGGTTCTCAGCTCGGAAAAGTGTCATTTTATGGTCAAGGAAGGCATTGTGCTTGGTCATAAGATATCACAACAAGGAATTGAAGTGGACAAGGCCAAGGTTTCCACTATCAAACAACTGTCTCCCCCAACATCAATGAAGGCCATTAGGAGTTTCTTGGGACATGTAGGTTTTTATAGAAGGTTCGTCAAGGATTTTTCATTAATTGCCCGACCACTTACAAAACTCCTTGAGAAGGACATGGCATTCGAGTTTAGTGATGAGTGTATGACTGCTTTCTACACCCTTAAGAAAAAACTTGTTGAAGCTCTGATTATCGTGTCACCCTATTGGAATTTACCTTTTGAGCTCATGTGTGATGCTAGTGACTTCGCAGTGAGGGTAGTTCTTGGGCAACGTCGAGGAGGTCATTTCCACCCTATATACTATGTAAGCAAGACATTGAATGGGGCTTAGGAGAATTATAGTACCACCGAGAAAGAAATGCTTGCTGTGGTTTTTGCATTTGACAAGTTCCGTTCGTATTTAGTGTTATCAAAGGTGATTGTGTTCACCGACCATCCGCTCTAAAATATCTTCTGAGCAAGTAGGATGTAAAACCTCATCTGATCTGATGGGTACTCTTGCTTCAGGAGTACGACTTGGAGATAAAAGATAAGCGGGGGGCCGAAAACTTGGCCGCTGACCACCTATCATGCCTTGTGATCCCATTAGAGAGCACCAAGGTGAGAAAAGAGATAAATGATGGCTTTCCTGATGAACAGTTGTTCAGCATTCGGATATTGAGAGAAGAAGAAACTCCGTGGTTCACTAATTTTGCAAACTATCTTGCTGCAGGGACACGTCCGGATGGGCTAACTTATCAACAAAGGAAAAAATTTCTACTCTGATTTGAAATATTACTTCTGGGAGGATCCCTATTTGTTCAGAACTTGCGCTGATAAGGTGGTGAGAAGGTGCGTATCTTATCCGGAAGGGTATTCTATCTTGGAGCACTGTCATGCCGGTCCCGCTGGGGGCATTATAGTGCCAACCGGACAACTAGGAAAATTTTGGATGCAGGTTTCTATTAGCCTTCCATCTTTCAAGATGCCCAGAAGTTTGTTCAATGTTGCGATAGGTGCCAATGGGCTGGAAACATTTCAAGGAGAGATGAGATGCCAGAAACCTGGACCCAAGCTTGTGAGGTGTTCGATGTGTGGGGGATTGATTTCATGGGCCCTTTCCCTAGTTCATATTGTAATCAGTTCATTTTGGTAGCTGTGGATTATGTTTCTAAATGGGTGGAAGTACAGGCATCCCCCACGAGTGATGCATGGTGGTAAAATTTTTGGAAAAGCTATTCTCCAGGTTTGGCACACCAAGACAATCATCAGCGATAGAGGGACTCACTTTTGTAACTCTCAGTTTGCAAACACCTTGAAGTGATATGGAGTATCCCATAGGGTTGGAACTCCGCATCATCCTCAACCTAGTAGGCAAGTTAAAGTCTCTAATCGCGAATTAAAACGAATTTTGGAGAAATCTGTGAGTCAACACAGGAAAGATTGGGTAAATCATCTGGATGATGATCTTTGGGCATATCGGACAGTGTAGAAGACATCTCTTGGAGCAACCCCTTATAGGCTGGTTTACGGGAAAGCTTGCCATTTGCCCGTTGAATTGGAACATAAAGCATACTAGGCGATTAAGCAATTGAATTTTGATCGTCATCTAATGGGCCATAAGAGGAAGTTCTAACTAAGTGAGTTGGATAAATGGTGCACTATGGCGTATGAAAATTCCTTGCTTTACAAGAAAAGGATTAAGGAGTATCATGACCGACACATTAAACAAGTTAAGCACTTCAAGGAAGGGGACCAGGTTCTCCTCTTTAATTCGAGGTTACGACTCTTCCTGGGGAAGCTAAAATCAAGGTGGCATGGACCCTTCACGGTTTCACAAGTCTTCCCCCATGGCGCCATCAAGATAACTCATCTGGAGAAAGGTACATTCAAGGTTAACGGTCATCGATTGAAGCCATACCTATCTTGGAACACTTCTTTCTTGGGCTTGGAGGTAAGCCCCCACCATTTGATCCACCATGAGGTAAGAATGAAGGTACGTCGAGCTAATGATATTAAACAAGCGCTTCTTGGGAGGCAACCCAAGTTTTTAAATTTTTCGTCTTTAAATTTTCATATTTCTTTTAGTTGCTTAGTTTCTTTGTTGTGGTTGAATGCTTATGTTTGTGAGTTTCTCGTATTTTTGTTTTGTGCTCAACTCATGCTTAGGGTTGCTCGCTTGTCTTTAGCCTTGAATTAGTATTGTTTAGTTGTGTTTCATTGTTATTTCCGCGTTTAAGAGGTTGTAATTCATATTTTATTGAGTTTGCAAGAGGAACCATGCCAATTTTTCGATTTTCCAGGTCCATACGGGCTGTATACGGCCCGTATGGACACTTGTGGCATATTCCAAGGCCTTGCAGGCATCATTGCGGCCACAAGAGACCCCTCACGAGGACCACAACCCAGTGAGCTGAGGGTCTCCTGGGCGCCATGCGCCCACGAGACCGCCCGTGAGGCTCTCGGCCTTGCGCGGCGCGCGTAGCCAGAAAGCCTCACAGGCGCCATGCGCCCACATGGTACCCGTGAGCCTCACGGGCTGGTGTTTCCAGCCCATGCGAGCACTATGCGCCTGCATGGGACCCGCATGGGCTGGGCAGCCCATTAAAGGGGCATTCTTCCCCTTTTTCTCTCTACTCCAACCTCCATCTTCTCTTTTTTGTTTTCTCTTATTTCACTTTCACTCTACCTCATTTCTCCACCATTCGTCTTGTTTTTTTCTTCTCTAATCTCCTTTCGTCCATCTTGCAAACTCAATCTTGGGATTTCATCGGAGTTTTACCATCTTTTTCGCCGAATCTCTTCACTCCAAGCTTTTAAGCCCTAATTGAAGGTTTTCCTACAACCTTGGGTTTTGTTGTGTTTTTTATTTTATCTTTGAAGTATGAATGACATATTTGGTTGTTGTGATGTGGTGTGTGCTTAATTCCTTGAGTTTCTCCTTCATTTGTAAATTTTGAGAAACTCCATGTCTAGGAGAAACTCTTGCAAAAAATTTTCATGAGTACTGTAGCAAATGCTGAATTTTTCATTCTTCACATCAAAAATGTTGTGCATTCAATTTTTCCTTAATTCTATGATGATATAGATATTTCCTATGATTGTATTCAAGAAAATCTTGGTTTGATCTTGTGTTTTTGTGATCTAGGAATGCCTATTAAGCGAGTTTTATTAAAGCGGCCAAGACACGATGCGGCACCTAGTGGAGTGCCATTCGTAGCCTTACCACAACATAGGGCACGCTACAATCTCTTGAAGTCCAAGCCTTTTGGTATTATCCAGACAATTAACTGCAATGACCTCGAAGTTCTAGGTTTGGCCGAGACCGTGTCGGAATTAATCAATCATGATGGTTGGGATAGAATTTTCTCCATTAATGACCCGGCCTACCGTGAGCTCACCTTGGAGGTCCTAAGCACAATCGAACTTGTGAGATTGTCCGGGATTAGTTTTCAAGTCTTTGGATCAATGTGCACTATTAGTGACACTCAACTGGGTTGTTACTTGGGCTTGTATGATGAGGGATTCGTGAACACACCCACATTTCATCGTCTTCCTATAGATTTTCCGGCCACCATGACACACACACGGTTTTGGAATATTATCTCTGGCCGACGCACGCATGAGTCAAGGAAAGCATCTCGTCTTCACAATCCCGCGGATCGATATGTTCATGCACTCTTAAGTCGAGGTATTGGCGGCCGGGGTGATAGCACTAGGGTAATCACACGCTCCGACTTACTCATAATATACAGTATCATTGAGCGCTACCAGATCCACCTTGGTCACCTCTTTGCCGAGTTGTTTGTTCAACAGGGTACTTACACACCCCTTGGATCTATTTTCGTTGGGCCGTATATCACATGTATGATTCAAGGTATGGGTTTAATTGAGCACACCCCGGGACATGCACATTGTTGGTGGATTTTCACCCTTGGGGATGGCTACTATATTTTCTATAGGGATGGTGGAGAAACATGGTGACACATATGCCGTTAAACTTCTTTTGTTAGCATGGGTTCATTCCCTGCTAGGCTTGTATTACTTTTATTTTGACTAATATGCATGTTTTCCTTCCCCTTGATTTTCTTAAGTGTCATGATCGCCTTGCTTATTTTTGTAGGTCTTTTCAAGGATTGTGCCCAACCTCCTTTACTCTTTGCTGGCCTTGTTGCCCACTGACTGCGCTTTCACTTCACAATGTTCATCAACCAAATGGGGCAGTCTCTTTACCCTTCCCTTTCATGCTTCATTTAATTATTATGAATTATACACCATGTTCTGCTGATTAGTGTACATTGAGGGCAATGTACGATTCTAGGTGTGGGGATGGGTTATTTGCATGCTTACTTCACCGGTGATAGCTATGATTTATTGTTAAGAACCTCCTGGCTTGAATGAATGATAGTAATGAGTTATAGTGTTATTTGTGCTATAAGGAAGTCATGTTTTCTCTCTAGTTCTTTCTTCACAACTTTGACATAGAACTTCTATCTTGTTTGCCCCAGCTAACCCATGGCTTTGATTTAAAGTGTTAGAGTAGTAGATTCATCCCTCAATGGTCTTTTAAGAGCTTTTGGTTCTTTTGTTCATTTTACTTTATCCCTAAGTGAAGTTTTGCATGAAGGTGCTCAGGAGACATGTATATATTTGTTATCTTAAAAAAAAATTGAAAAATAAAAAAATGAGTCTATGTCAGTATTCCTCTGCTAATTTAGCATGAATGCGTTTATGTAGACTGTAATCAAGTAGGTTGGGTGGCTCTTGTGCCTAATTAGCATGTGCATCCTTTTGAAAGATTATAAGATATTTTGTACAGTCTACATTAGACAGACTAGAAAAAAAAATGAAAAAAAAGAGAAAGAAAAAAGTATTTATTCTCCTGCACTCAGTCATGCATTCACTTAGATGCTAAAGTGTTGAATGTGGACCGAAGGACTCTTGACTTACTATTGAGGGTGTCTTTAACATTTCTACCACCGGTAGTCATTAAATGTGGCGTGAATAGGGAGAGCGAGGGATGAAGTATACACACACTCACGAGAAAAGCACTCTAGAGGAATTATGACTATCTCTACTGAGTTGGTTATTGTGCAACTCATTTTCTTGATTTCATCTCATCTGTGCCTGTGGGGTTCTTCACTGTTTGAGCTTGAGGTCGTACATTTAGCCGTTTATCTTCTTGCTCCTATTCTTTCATGTGCGTTTGCTTGGGGACAATCAAACACTTAGGTGTGGGGATGTTTGATAAACACCTAAATGTATGTATTTTATACGTATTAATCTTGTATTATTTGTGTATATCTTAATGAATTGATGCCCGTTTAAGTCTAAATTGGTTATTTCGGTGTTGCAGATCTTAAATGTGCTGAATGAAGCTCAAAAATGGAAATTTGATGAATTCAACACCAAAAACGACATTTTTGGGGTGTTGGCACTATAGCAAGTATTCGGCTGTGAGCTTCACAGGGTCCATGCGCCCGCATGGGTGTTTGTGAGGTTTGCTAGAATTTCACAACTCTCGTACTGTAGCAGAAACATTGTAGCTGAGTACTGTAGCACTGACACTTTTTCTTGGTAAAATGACAGTGAGCTTCACGGGCTCCATGCGCCCGAATGGAGCCCGTATGGACCTGACGAGATATAAATTGGACTGAATTTCTAGAGCAAAGGGGAGACGTTTTTGGAAAAAGTTATTTGGGGAGTTATTGGAGCCCACTTCCACTAGTTCAGAGAAGGCAAGATCACACGTTTTGGAGAAGGGGAATCAAAGGGAGAAGCTTGATTTGGCTAGATCTTCATCGATCTCTTCTTTAGGAGCTTGTAGACGACGAGGGAAGCCGCCCCGATCGTGGCGTTCGTGGAAGCTTTCCACCTAACTTGGCTTGTCAATTATATTAATAAATTATTAATTTTATTATTTTAATTACAATAATAACAAAAATAAAAAAAATTATTTAAAAAATTACTATTTATGTGGACCCAAATTTGGGGTTTGGTTCAGGCATTGGAGATGGCCTAAACCCTCGCCGGTGAACCGGTTTGTAGGTCGTTTCTCCACGCCTTCTCTTCGGCGGTGAGAATGGCCACCGCACCGCCGCTGGAAACTCCCAGCTCCTCCGGATCGTGTCTATGGATTACTACATGGCTGCCCCGATCCCTGATTTGGATTTCTCGTACAATGATTTCTAAGCTCTTCTTGTTCCCTTATGTCCGATTCTAGTTTCTTGACGCAGAGGTTTGGTTCAAGCTATGGTTAGGGTTTTGGGTGCTTATGATTTGTTTCCCGTTTGTCAGGTAGGGAAGTCGAGGAAGTTCCGGTTATAAGAATTCATGGTTCCACTCCTGCTGGTCAGAAGGGATGGATGCACGTCCATGGGGTTTGTTGATCTTTCTTTTATATTGTTTTGTTTTTATGCTCTTGGATTGTGATATTACTTCTTGATTTCTTTAAATATATGGATTTTTATTTTCTATGATGGGTTATCTTTTCTTGTTTCTTCTTGGCATTCAGTGGCTTCTAACCAAGAATACAGGGACACATGGTTTGTTCATAGTTTCTTCTAATTTGTTTGTCTGTTTTTGGATTGTGATATTGTTCCTTGATTCCTAAAAATTTGGCTTTTTTTCCTAAGAAGATTATCTTTTCATGTTTATCCTCGGCGCTCAAATGGCATATAGCCGAGAACACAGTGAATGAAAATAGTAAAAGGCATATAATTTCCATTATATTAGGGGTATATGATTGATGATTTATCATTAATTTAGGTATTTAAGCAGAGTAACAAGTACAAGTTGTTCAGTTTTGGATTTTTTTGTTTTCTGAGGATTGATTGGGGACTACTTTTGCTGTGAAAATTTGTGAGAATCTTTGGTCAGATTTAGAGAGAGGACATCCAAACTGCATTATTGATTTTTCAGTTAATTGAAATTGCATGGTTTTCAGTCAATTGAATTGTTCTTAGCTGGGTTTCCTTCTTTCTGTTTATTGGAATAGTTATAGTTTTAGCAAATTATTGATTGTCATGAACTTTTTCTTGGGATTAACAACTGCGGTTTAGATAGTGCTTAGTAGGTATTAAGTGTGGATTGTGGTTAAGAAAATAATTTCCATATTCCTTTTTTTGTGTTTGGCTCACAATCATATTAAAATCTTGCATTTCCATATAAAGTCTTCAATTGGATATGAGTTAATCCTAGTTCTTCTTTGAAGCTGCCACCCTTTGTGTTCTAGCATGGTGTTAGGCTGCAACGGTGTCAATCATGGATGTACTGTAGCAAACAAGAGCACTCCTTTTGACCTGCATTGCAATGTAGATATGAAGGATCAATGGGGGAGTTCAGTTATCCAAACCAATCAAAAGTAGCACGGTAGTTTCTTATTTTTGTGTTTTCTAACTTCGGTTGAGATGTATATGTCAGTGTTCATAAATATAAAATTAAAATAAAAAATATCCATTCTAGACTTATATCACTAGATATTGTAGTTAAAGTTCATTTGTTGCAAGGAAGAATGAATTTGATGGACAAGCAGCTACTATCAATATTAAACATAGTGCCTATTTTCAACTTAAAATTCTTAAACAAAATTCCATATCTGATTTAAATTGCCAGAGCTTCTCCGTTAGTGCTGGGTATAGTTTCATCATCATTTGAGACAAATTTACCATAAAACAGGCAAACTACTGCTATGTTACCTCCTTTCATGATGATAGTCTATTATTTGGAATATAAGTAAATTTTGAAAGTTGTTCATGATTAAAGACATGGAGTCAAAGCCCTGAAGAATTCTTATGTTAGCTTAAAATTGCTGCCAGAGTTTAATTTGGAATTGGTTGGTTGTTTGATGCGCTTAGATTAGGCAGGTGCATGGTTCTTGATAGGAGCAAAGGGCAATTTTTCTATGCTTTGTGTTCTTATATAATAGATTTTTTTTTCTTTTCCTACCATAATTCCTTGCATGAGATGCCAAGGCTTGACCTTTATTTCATCTTTTGTTTGTATCATGCCGTGATATAGGGTTTTGTTGCAAGGCCTCTTTAGTTTTGTGTTGGTTTATGGAACTGCATCTAGTGATGGAAGTCATGGAACCTTACCTATTGCCAGTTCTACTGTTTATATGTTTTGGGGATTTTGGACGCAATTTTTTAAGTTTGTTAAGGATGTCATAGTTTTCAAAACAATATTTTATGTTTGGATATTATCTTAATGATTTTAGCTGTAGTATATCATTGTAATTTATGCGCAATTTTTGTCCATAAAATTGTTTTGATATACAATCATAGAAGACAAAATTTGTGTTTCCTTTGAAATTTTTTGACACTTTTCGTTTGGATGAGAGCATGCTTATATATTTGTAAGTATTGTTTAATTTGCATGCGTTAAATGTTTCGTTAGGAATATTGCCATAGACATGTTGACTAGTTTACTGAATTATGGCTTTTTGATTTAATCTAATTACCTATCCCTTATTTATTGTAGGACTTACCATATTTGAATATACCTTGCCTTGAAGTCGTAATACAGAACACTGAAGAAGGTACTATAATAGTAAACTGTGCTTGTGAATTAGTAAATGCTTTAAGCTATGCGTTATTTTTTGAGTGGGTGCACACCTACTTAATTTGATCCAACGTCCATCAGAATTATGATGATTTGATTCTGTAGCCACAGCGAGGACCTTCTAATTGACTAGTTCGTTCTTGCTCATTGGTTTTTACTTATTGGATTTTAATGATGCTATTCCACATCTACCTGCCTTTTTTGTTGGATGTGTTTCTTTAATTCTTCACCATATTCTACTGACGCATAGACTCTTTTTTTTTTTTGGTTCATTTTTCATTCTTTGAGATTACTGAATCACCAATTTTGGTAATGAGGTAGGTGGGGATGATAAATGCTATGCTTGCCCCATCTCTTTCCTTGTCCCTGGAATATTTGCTTTGCCCTAAATGCAGCCTCATTCAAGCTGATCCATGGGCTTTCTATCCCATTTTTAAATCAATTTTATCTCAGGGTTTTGCTGGCCCTGTTTTGTTCAGTCGCTATCCCTATAAATCAAACTTTAAGTAGGGCATCACTTTGCCCATTCTCAAGTTTGGTACTTGTCTGCTAATAAGTGTGAGAAAACTGGAAAATCATTAATCTGAAGAGGTCAAGTCCTATGGCAAAGGCAAGAAGAATAGTTGTAAGGTCAGGAACTTTGATTAGCATGTCCTCAGATTTTATCCATTTACTGGATCAAAACCTTTCCTGATTTGATGATCATTCTTACAGAGATTTGATGCCTTATATTTAGTGTTGCTTGATATCCACCTTGAATTTCACTAGGATAGCAGCTTGCCCATTCTTGAGTATTTGTACTTGATGACTAAGCATGGTTGCCTTTTAGTAAGGATTGAAAATCTAACTATCTAAAGTGGTCAATCCCATGGGGAAGGAAAGAAGAAAAGCAGCAAAGGCTGAAAGTCTGAGCCCATTCTTGAGTTTTTTGTATTTGATGAAAATGCATGGTTGCCTGCAAGTAAGAGTGAAAATGCTGTTCTTCTGATGTGGTCAAGTTCCATGAAAAAATGCTAGGAGAGAAGTTGCAAAAGCAAGAAGTTTGATTAGCATAGCTTCTGACTGTATCCATTTACCTGACCAACACAAATGCTTTCTTGATATAATCATTGGTCTAACAATCACCTGACACCTGACTTTCAATGTTGCTCTATATTTATGCTGTTCCTTTGGAAGGACAACACTTATCACTCCTAAGCAGGACATGTTCAAGCTGGATTTTTATTGGGGCTTGTACTTAATATATTACAACTTAATCTGTAGTTTGAGAAATTGGGACAATCATGTTTGAAATGGCTATTATTTATGATGGATTCCGTTGCTCCTTATCACCATAATAGTTACATTTATAGACAAATCAGAATTATTACTGAAACAACTAAAAAGGATGCATCAAATCTTGACTGAACATTTAGCTTTAGGGTTGTGGTCCAACATCCTGTTCAATATGATTGGGCCAAATTCATTTTGGTTGGTGATGCCCTTTGTTGAACGTATCTTCTATGTGTTATGTTAATGTGTTTGAATGATGCAGGTCGTGGATATATACATGCCTTTTCTCTTGCAATTGAGAAGGCTTTAAGTGTATGTTGTAGTCTCCTTTAACATTCTTGGTTTTGGAAAGGGTTGCCACATGCACCAGGGTTACACTTCTTGACACGTTAATTATTATCTTACAGGTTAAAAGTAATTCTACATAAAATGACAACATGTGCACGGGTGCAGCATTGTTCGGGGAAAACGGATTTATGGTTACTATTTCTCTGATGAGCTATTTGTGAAGATTTACTTGTATCACATTCCTATTTTTTTAATATTTTTTATTTTCCAATGTTAGCAATATTTTGTTTTCGTAAATTTGTGCTCCAACATATTATTCCATTTCATGATATACACAAGATCCTTTAATTATGCTACTGATTCTATGAGTTTGATAATACACGTATCTCTTTGCATTCTATTTTTCAAGTAATTGAAAATTTTTTTGGGTGTTTCCATTTAAAAGCAGCATGATTTTTATAAATTTGTCTATTAAATGGTCTGTCTATTATACTGTGAGACATTTTGATTAACAAATATCTGATTATATTAATGTTTTTTATTTTGTAATACAATCCATTTTGTGCTTGGTTGGTTTTGCATGTTTCTAAATATGCTGGATTTATTTTTATTGTTAGGCATCATGTATTTCTGGAGATGAAATATTTTATAACCATCCTTTATGACACTCTATTTCTTTTGTTTTAGTACCCATTATTTCTGCTCTAGTGTGGGTAATTTGTACTGTTCCTGCTGCTTTTGATGTCAACTATTCATGGCAAGGAAATGAACTAGGCTATCTTTTTTGCCAACATATAGATTAATATATTTATTCTTTATGAGAGATAGGGCCATAGTTTGTAACGTAAAAATTGGTTGTAGTCTACATGTTTGCTATCTTTATTCACATCTATTAACATCTCTAATGAAGCATATTATGAATATTGTGTTTCCTAATAGAGTCTATTTTCATTAAGATTTATTGTTTACCAAATTAAAATCTAAGGTTTTGTTGCATGTTGTTGCAAAGCAAGAAATCCTTGTTCTGTCAATTATGTTTATCTTTTATTGTTTGCTCTACTCGATTAAATTTCTTGAGCTTTCAAGTAATATATTCTGAGTGTTTTTTTTTTATAGTAATTTCTGATTTTGTCTTTCATCTTATGTTTTATATGAGACTTTGACACATCAACAAAATTAGCTTTGATGGAAATTTAAGATATTTTCCTTACAAAATTAGCTTTGATGGAAATTAGCAACCAAATTCCATATTCTGCAGTACCATTAACATATTTGATAATATGTTTAATAGCTTTCAAATGAGATTCCTTTGGTGTTGGTTGATATCTTGTACAAACTCCAACATTAAAAGAGATATCTAGCTTGCTAGCTATGAGATAGGGCAAACTTCCAATCATGGTTCCATCGAGACTTGGATCTACATCTTTTCCATGCTCATCTATTGTCAACTTCTAATTTACACTCATGGGTGTTCTCATGTGTCTAGCCTTTTTCCAAGCCAAATCTTTTCACCAAGTTCTGTGCATACTTTGTTTGACAAATGAAAATTCCTTCTTTGATTTGTTTGACTTGGAAACCCAAAAAGTAGTTTAGTTCACCTACCATGCTTATCTCAAACTCTTCTTTTTTATTAAAAGAATAAACTCATCCACTTGCTTTTGTGATGTTGAACTAAATATAATATCATCAACATAGATTTGTGCCATCATAAGATATGACTTGGACTTCTTTATGAATAGGGTTTTATCTGGTCCCCTTCTTTGGTAGCCTTCTCAAGTAAAACTTTTGTGAGCCTTTCATATAAAAGATCCAAGAGCTTGTTTCAACCCATAGATAACTTTTTTCAATTTGAACACATGATCTGAATGTTGAGGATCTTCAAACCCTTTTGGTTGCTCCACAAATACTTCTTCAGTAAGAACTCCATTAAGAAAAGCACTCTTGACATTCGTTTGATATAAGTTGAACCCCATACAACATGCTACTACTAACAATAATATGATGGATTCTAGGTGTGCAACTGGTGCAAATGTTTTATCAAAGTCAACGCCTTCAATTTGAGTATATCCTTAAGCCACTAGTCTTTCTTTATTTCTGGAGATGTTGCCTTTGTCATCAGTCTTTTTCCTGAAAGTCTATTTGGTTCCAATAACATTCACATCCTTTGGCCTTGGGACCAATATCCACACATCATTTTGAACAAACTGGTTTAATTCTTCTTGGATTGTAGCCATCCAGTATTCATCAACTAAGGCTTCTTTGATATTCTTTGGTTAAATAAGAGAGATGTAACATGTGTATCTGACCAATTCTCGATAATCAATTCTTTGAGTGCTTATGGTTCTCCTTCATTCAGTCGCATTACCAATCACATTCTGAATATGATAATTTTTCTTTATTCTTAAGGATGGTTCAAGCTTGCTATCTTCATTGTCTTCTTCATCTTCATTTTCTTCTTAATCTGATGCTGAGATGATTTTGCCTATTGTAACTTCAGTTGCAACATTAGTTATAACCTAATGTCTATCTGAATCCTGAGTAGTTTCTACCGTTGTAGTTGGTGTTGTAACCTGTGTTGCAATCTATTGTTCTGCTTGTAGCTCTTCATCGGCTGATTCACAATTTTGTTGATAAGCTTGTTTGGCTCACTTGATGAACCTTGAGTCTCCTAATTGATTAATTTTAGATTTGTTGAAGCTCGTGTGTTATTAACATGGTTAACCGACCACTAAGCAACGTGTGAATTCCAAGTTTCCATTCAGGCGTTCATTGTTATTGTCAATAATAAATATAACCTAATTAAATAATGAATTCATTTAATCCAACAAAAAGATCACATTCACATTGATAACCATACACAATTAATATAATCACAAAATGCACACGCATAAGCGAGCAGGCTCGCATCGTTAGTGTTGGATGAGCCGACCGATCGATCACTCTAAAAACCTCGACCCCTTCTCCTCGACTGCGTCGGCGAACGCTTTGTTCCCAACGCGAGGCCGCTGAAGAGAACACCGACAGCGCCTGCTAAGCTCGCAAATTCGCGAACAACGAAAGCCGATCTTTGTCGCACCGAGGGTTGTGTCCGGTCGCTCGGTTCTTCTCCGCCGTACTGTCCATGTAACCGGAGAACCTCTTGAACTACGCGCCGAGCGTCGGAGACGAGAGCCCGGGTGTTAAAGAAATTCCGGAAACCACACTCGACCTTAGCCGGGTGTTGGGCTCAGCAGTTCACGCTGGGTCGTCGGAGGTGACGTGGAGGGATTTGGTGACACTGTTAGAACGATCAGGCAGGAAGAAAGAACGAGGAGAGGAAGGGTTGGAGACTTGGAATAGAAAGTGTTGTAGCCAGAGGTGACGAAGTCGCCGTAGTGGAGGAGCTCTCGACAGAGGTTCTCGTCAAGAGGGTCAAGAAGGGCGGCCCAATTGCGGCTGCGGTGGAAATTGCGCCAGTGATGGTAAGTGGGCGACGATTCGATTCTTCCATTATTATTTACATTATCCCCTTCTTCTGTCATTCTCATCCATTCCCGGCATTTGAATTTCAAGTCCACGCCGGAAATGAGAGAGAATGAAAGAAGACGGGAAAATGTTTTCTTTCATTAAAAGTTTTCAGGCCAACAAACTATATATATATATATATAGATGAATAAAAGATATATATTTATATATATATATATATATATAATCAAAATACATCCTAATTTGATTTAGATTTGTATTTTAAAAAATAAAATCATTTAAAACAATTTTATCTTTACAAATCCTAACAAAAATACATTTTGATTTAGATTTGGATTTGAATTTATAAAAATAAAATTATTTAAAACAACTTTATCCTTACAAATTCGTATTTTTAAAAATAAAACCATCTAAAACAACTTTATCTTTACAAATCCTAACAAAATTGATTTGGTTTTGGATTAAATTTTTAAAATAAAATCATCTAAAAGAGCATGATACACTCTAACTATATAAATTGTATACTTTACTTGTATAAAAAATAATACAAATTCATTCTAAATTTGATAGTTATACATAGTGCATCAATTTTTAATTATATATATTAAAAATATAGCTAAATAGTAATTTAATTCAAATATTTTGACATGGGAGGGGAATAAAAAGCAATAGCCGAATCGGGATCATATATATATATTATATTTATATAAATTTAAATTTTACAGGGGCTAAAAATAAAAGAGATATCCAACATCACTTTAATATATATATATATATATATATATATATATATATATATATATACTATATATATATATATATATATATATAATATCTTATTTTTTAAATTATAAGTATATTATATATATTTTAAAGAGTATATATATAAAAATACATCACAATCAAATTTGATTTGATTTAGATTTTTATTTTTAAAAATTAAATCATTTAAAGCAATTTTTATCGCCTGAGACCCTAACAAAAATATTTTAGATTTGGATTTGAATTTGTAAAAATAAAATTGTTAAAAACAACTTTATCCTTACAAATTTGGTTTGTATTTTAAAAATAAAAATCATTTTTAAAAAGAACTTTATCATACAAATCTAACAAAAACACATCCCAAATCAAATTTGATTTTGGATTAGAGTTAAATTTTTAAAAAATATAATAATATAAAACAATTTTATCTATACAAATCCTAACAAATCTCATATAAAGTATGAGATTAATCATTTAAATAACACAAGTTTACAACAAAATCCAACACTTTAACTACATAAATTGTATACCTTACTTATATCGATAAAAATAATATAAATTTCATTCTAAAATTTGCTACCTATATATATAGTCATCAATTTTTCTAATTAAAAATATATTAAAAATATTTATAAATACTAATTTAATTTCAAAATTTTGACATGGGGAGAATAAATATTGAGTACCTGAATCATATCACACACACACATATATATATATATAGATGCATATATATATCATAAATTCAAATTTTACCACGCTAAAAACAAAATATATATATATATATATCCAATTAAAAAATTTAATTACTTTAATATATTTTTGATGTAATGTTATTATATAAAAAAATTCAATAAGGTTGATAAAACTTAGATTTGCAAAAAAATGTATTGTTAGATAAATAAAGATATTGCTTAGCTACTTATTTATTTTTTAACATAATATATACTGTATAATAATTATATTTCCGAGATTTTACAATATTTTTATTGATTTTCTCTTGACATTATAAATTGAGTTATATGGTAAAAACTTTTTGCAAGAGAGTATTATATGACCCTCAATAATTAGAAACTTAAAATATGAGTTTACAAAGTAACTTGTTTTAAATATATGACTTTTTAAGTCAACGTGTTTAAGCATGTTTGATGCGTTAATGTGTTAAATTGCCTGATTTAGTTATGGGTCGCTGGGTTTAATAATTACGCATTTGATGTATCACCCATTCACCATCAACCTTGGCATGCACCAACGTAAGGCACCACTCTAAACTTCAACTTCTCCTATGACAACCCATTTGTGTGTTCTTATCAGGCCTCTGCAAGAATCAAGATGCAAGTCTGCCTCCATAATTGTGGAAGACTATTGCACCATTACATTCAATGTAATTGTGGAAGACTCTTGGCACCATTATATTCAATGTATTTTTAACCCGAGCAATAAAATTCAGATAAACTAAATCTTGAAATAATTATTGATTATAATTGAAAAGGCATGCTGAAGAAAAACAATAAGGAAGAAGCTATGAAAATGAAAAATAAGAAAAGAAAGAAAGAAAAAATAAATATCTTATTTCACTCATTTAAATATATATCTTTCTATATGTATATATATATAGAATGAAAGAATTCAAAGGTACCGACCTCCTCTAAAACAAACAAATAAATATACAAATGAAAATAAAAAATAAGAAAGTCTTCTCTGTAAATAGAAATAGCCACAAGGTGAGACAGAGAATCTCTCTCTACTCACTCACCCAGCTAGATAGAGATTCTCGACTTACATCCAGAATTGGGTACCAACAGAGAAAAACCCAATTTCACACCCCTATAGAGATCCATATGGGGATTAAGAAATAATACAATAATAAATATAACAAATCAATAGAATTAAATCATAACATTTTTAAAAATTGTAATGGTGAAAAAATTAAAAATAATAATACAACATTAAATTAAACTCAATTAAAATATAAAACTTTAATAAACAAATGTATAAAAACACAAGATATAAAACCTTAACAAGAAATATAAATAAACCTTAATATTATGATTTAGTACAAATTTCTAAGAATTTTTAATGCCTAATTAAAGATTCTATAGTTTACTAACTATTTAAGTGTATAAATATTAAACTATTATAGTACCCTTTTCCAAAATCCAATAACAAATAGAAGTTTTAACTTAACACATGGACTATAATGGCTGAAAGTTATAAAAATAAGAAAAAAATAAATTATATAAATATCAAAATAAATGTTTTTTTATAACACTTATATTGAGGATTTAGTTATAACACTTATAAATCATATTGAGACCTTTGAAGGTTTACAAATAATAATAATAATAATAATAATAATAATAATAATAATAATAATAATAATAATAATAATAAAGCTCTATCTATACAAATCCTTATAAATGATCATATACTAAATTAATTTTCCTATACAATTGTACATTACAATTGTCAAGAGTGCGGTGGAAAATGCAAGAACACAAAAGAGAGCTTTACATGACTGTTTGGGAACTCTTACAAGTTAGGGGTGATCAAGAGAGGTCAAAAAGATATTTTCTTAAAATGATGCTGGAGATGGTGAAGAAAAGAGAACCCATGAGGGGCTCTTGGACGTGGACAACATCAAAGCAATATTCACAATTAATTATAGGCTTATTTTCTAAATCACAATGCATGACAAAGTCATATAGGCTAATTGAGAATTTAGTTGTACCATCAATAAATAATGAGAAACAAACTTCCTATTGTACCATAAGACCAAATTAATAAAAAAAAATAGTAAATATGAAAATTAGAAACACGATAACTCTCACGAAAACCATCATTAAGGACATTGATATGCATCATCAAACCATATATATATATATATATATATATATATATTCAAGACAAAATGATGAGGATTTAATTAGGTGTCATTCTCATATTTTCTTTTTCAGGAATAATTATAAAAACAAAAAATTTAAAATAATTGGAGAGTCCATAATTGATTAATTTTAGATTTGTTGAAGCTCGTGTGTTATTAACATGGTTAATCGACCACTAAGCAACAGTCAAATTCCAAGTTTCCATTCGAAAGTTCATTGTTATTGTCAATAATAAATATAACCTAATTAAATAATGAATTCATTTAATCCAACAAAAAGATCACATTCACATTGATAACCATACACAATTAATATAATCACAAAATGCACAAAGCGAGACGAGTCGCATGCGTTAGTGTTGGAGCTTGACCGACCAGCCCGATCACTCTAAAAACCTTGACCCCCGCTTCTCCTCGACTCGTCGTGACGCCTTGTTCCCAACACGAGGGCCGCTAGAGAGAACACCGGCACTGCGCTAGGCTCGTCGGGCGACAAGCGAGCAGTCCTTTGCGCCCGAGGTTGTGTCCGGTGCTCAGTTCTTCTCCGCCGTACTTGTCCATTAACCGGAGAACCTCTTGAACCACAGCGTCGGTGAGGTCGAGACTTGAGAGCCTGGGTGTTAAAGAAATTCCAGAAACCACACTCGACCTTAGCTGGGTGTTGGCTCAACGGATTCACGCTGGAGTCGTCGGAGGTGACGTGGAGGGATTTGGTGACACTGTTAGAACGATCAGGCAGGAAGAAAGAACGAGGAGAGGAAGGGTTGGAGACTTGGAATAGAAAGTGTTGAGCCAGAGGTGACGAGTCGCCGTGGTGGAGGAGCTCTCGACGAGAGGTTCTCGTCGAGAGGGTCAGAAGGCGCGAGATTGCGGTGCGTGTGGAAGTGCGCCCGAGTGATGGTAAGTGGGCGACGATTCGATTCTTCCATTATTATTTACATTATCCCTTCTTCACGTCATTCTCATCCATTCCGACATTTGAATTTTCAAGTCCAGGAAAATGAGAGAGAATGAAAGAAGCAAGGAAAAATATTTTCTTTCATTAAAAGTTTTCGAGATCAACAAACTATATATATATATATATGATGAATAAAAAGAATATATATTTATATATATATATATATATAATCAAAAATACATCCTAATTTGATTTAGATTTGTATTTTAAAAATTAAAATCATTTAAAACAATTTTATCTTTACAAATCCTAACAAAAATACATTTTGATTTAGATTTGGATTTGAATTTATAAAAATAAAATTATTTAAAACAACTTTATCCTTACAAATTAAGTATTTTTAAAAATAAAACCATCTAAAAACAACTTTTTATCTTTACAAATCCTAACAAAAATTGATTTGGTTTTGGATTAAATTTTTAAAATAAAATCATCTAAAAGAGCATGATACACTCTAACTATATAAATTGTATACTTTACTTGTATAAAAAATAATACAAATTCATTCTAAATTTGATAGTTATACATAGTCGTCAATTTTTTAATTAAAAAAATATATTAAAATATAGCTAAATAGTAATTTAATTCAAATATTTTGACATGGGAGGGAATAACCCGAGCAAGCAGAATCAGATCATATATATATATATATTATATTTATCATAAATTTAAATTTTACTGGACTAAAAAAATAAAAGAGATATCCAACATCACTTTAATATATATATATATATATATATATATATATATAATATCTTGTTTTAAATTATAAGTATGTTATATATATTTTTAAAAGATATATATATAAAAATACATCACAATCAAATTTGATTTGATTTAGATTTTTATTTTTAAAAATTAAATCATTTAAAGCAATTTTATCCTTACAAACCCTAACAAAAATATTTAGATTTGGATTTGAATTTGTAAAAATAAAATTGTTAAAACAACTTTATCCTTACAAATTTGGATTTGTATTTTAAAAAATAAAATCATTTTAAAAGAACTTTATCCTTACAAATCCTAACAAAAACACATCCCAAATCAAATTTGATTTGGATTAGGGTTAAATTTTTAAAAATATAATAATATAAAACAATTTTATCTATACAAATCCTAACAAATCTCATATAAAGTATGAGATTAATCATTTAAATAACACAAGTTTACAACAAAATCCAACACTTTAACTACATAAATTGTATACCTTACTTATATCAGTAAAAATAATATAAATTCATTCTAAATTTGCTACCTATATATATATAGTCATCAATTTTTCTAATTAAAAAATATATTAAAATATTTATAAATACTAATTTAATTTCAAAATTTTGACATGGGGATAATAAATATTGAGTACCTGAATCATATCACACACACACACACTATATATATATATATATATATATATATATATATATATATATATATATATATATATGATATATAGATGTATATGTATCATAAATTCAAATTTTACCACGCTATAAACATATATATATATATATATATATATATATATATATATATATATATATCCAATTAAAAAATTTAATTACTTTAATATATTTTTGATGTAATGTTATTATATAAAAAAATTCAATAAGGTTGATAAAACTTAGATTTGCAAAAAAATGTATTGTTAGATAAATAAAGATATATATATATATACGCAAAATGTATTGCTTAGCTACTTATTTATTTTTTAACATAATATATACTGTATAATAATTATATTTCCAGGAAAAAAAATTTACAATATTTTGTTGTTTTTCTCTTGACATTATAAATTTAGTTATATGGTAAAAAAAACTTTTTTTGCAAAAATTTATTATATGACCCTCAATTTTTTTTAATTAAAAACTTAAAATATGGTTAAAAAGCAACTTAGTTTAAATATATTGACTTTTTTAAGTCAACGTGTTTAAGCATGTTTGATGCGTTAATGTGTTAAATTGCCTGATTTAGTTATGGGTCGCTGGGTTTAATAATTACGCATTTGATGTATCACCCATTCACCATCAACCTTGGCATGCACCAACGTGGTACACTCTAAACTCAACTCTCCTATGCACAACCCATTTGTGTGTTCTTATCAGGGCCTCTGCAAGAATCAAGATGTAAGTCTGCCTCCATAATTGTGGAGACTATTGCACATTACATTCAATGTAATTGTGGAAGACTCTGGCACCATTATATTCAATGTATTTTTAACCCGAGCAATAAAATTCAGATAAACTAAATCTTGAAATAATTATTGATTATAATTGAAAAGGCATGCTGAAGAAAAACAATAAGAAAGAAGCTATAAAAATGAAAATGAAAAATAAGAAAGAAAGAAAGAATATATACCTTAGAGGAATTGCTTTAGAGGTTTAAGTAACTTTACCATTTTGTCAAAAAAAACTCTTTGATTTTTCCATAGCATAAATCAATTAACATAAATTCTCTTAATAAACTTTGTATATGAAATTATTATTATTATTATTATTATTATTATTATTATTATTATTATTATTATTATTATGAAGTTTGTATTTTTTTTAACATCAAAAGCGTTGTAAAAAAATAACACAATGTCATGCTTGAATGGATTTAAATTTGAGAAAAATATAAAGTTAATAATTTAAAGAAAGAGCATCATATATTCAAGAAGTCATACTAAATACAATGAACTAAAGGTTTGTTCATTAGATAGTTTTGAATGTGAATAAGTGGATTAGGACCAATTAATGGTGAGAGTAATTAAAATCAAACCATGCTTGGCTTATTATTCTAAATATCACTAAGATCTAATTTGATGGTGGGTATGGATCAATTTCTCCTTGATTTTTATTTTTTAAAAGCTAGTGTATTTGCTTTCATTATAATAAATTAAAAAATTATCTAGATTTTCTTTATTTGCTAATGACTTATTAATTTTTCCATTAATGTAATGTATTGTTATTTTCTAAATACAAGAAGTATATAATTATATTAACTCTTATATCCTTTTCATTTTCATTTCAATGACTTTTTATAGGAAAAGTTTCCTTTTGAAGTTCCAAATGGTAGAAAAGAAACTATTTCGGTCATATGAATGCTTCATACACCAAATGAAGAAAAAAAAATATTTTGACTCAAAAATAAATTATCATAATTGGCTAAATATAACATCTAAGCATGCCACTTTAAATGATTGGAAGTATTTGGTTAATCTTTGGAGTGATACAACATTTTAGGGTTAATACAATTAATCTAGTTACTTGTTTTATTATTGTAATATAAGTATATTTCTTTTATTAAATAAAACTTTTTTTTATAGGAAAGAAGCGGGGAGAATAAGAGAAACAGGGAGAAGTAACCAATGACTTCATGCACCGCAGCCAAATGTTATGCTTGGCTAAGACACCTAATGGTATTAACAACATAATAATCCTTCTTTTTTTTATTTGTTTGTTGAATTGATTGCAAAATAAAGTTAAGATTCATATACATTTATTATAATGTTGAAGATTTTTCATAGCATTAATAGAATAATGTTTTAGTATGTTGTTTGAATTAATTTATTTATGTTGTCGAATGTCATCGTGAAATTAATAATAATAATAATAATGTCATCGTGTTGAAGTTTGTATTGAATCTTGAAAAAGAACTAGAGACAAAGAAATTGATCATTCTCAAAATGTCATTGTGGGTATTATTTTTTATACAAATTTCCTACTAATACCCTTATATATATATATATATATTTTAATATGGAATAACTAAGTAATTGTTATATCATAATAATTGTAGGTACAATTTGATCGGTTGAAAGAAACAACAAGAAGAAGGGCAAATTTCATTAGATGATTAGCAAATCTTTTAAAAAGTAGTTGTACCTAAAAAATGAGTATGTATGAGCAACGAGGTGCTATGCCATCAAAATTTGAACTTATGAAACAAATGGAAGCAACTAAAAAAGTAGCAAGCGAGCTAGTTGAAATAACTAAAAGAGAAGCAAATGCGCCAGTGGAGGCAATGGACAAGCAAATAGATGAAAAAAGAAAAGATGAATAGAGATTTGGGGGGAAAATGAAAATGTACTTATTTCTTCTCCATGCTCCACAAATATAAGAATAAACAACCAATTTTTTTTTAAACTTTAGATTTTATGAATGTTATTAATATTAGTGATGGAGACTTCTTTTGTAATGAGTATTGTATGCTTCCTATTTCATTAACATATGATATTAATTTAGTATTATTTTTGTTTTTCTATATTTCTATTTAATTCATTTTATTTCATTATTTTCACCAAATTAGGTAATAGCTATGAATTCATTAACCTTTCTTTATGTTTAAAACTAAAAAAAACTATACTGTAAAACTATTCAATTTGTTGCAAATAATTTTAATATTTAGATATAGATTTATCTAGTTTGTAGCTAAAGGTAATTGCTACGCTTTTTTTTTTATTTATTTTGAAGCAAAATATTTTTGCTACAAATGGTATTATTATAGCAAAATATTTTACTATATAACTAAATATCTACTTTAGCTGAAACAATTAAGTGTATATTTTTTGTTACAAACCTACTATTTCATAGCAAAATATCTTAGTATAAAGTTACAATTAATTTGTTTCGAAGCTAAAGCACTATCCTATTAGCCATATTATAATAACTATAGCAAATGCATACTTAGTTTAGCTATGGACTTATAAAATGTATAGATAAAATATAAAATATTTGTGACAATAGTTTGACTGTGGTAAGTAAAATAAATTTTTAGCCACATATTTCTTACGTTGCAACTAAGATCAATTTTGCTATATATATATATATATATATATATATATATATATATATATATGTATATCAATGTGATGCAGCTAAAGCAACCAATTAGTTGCTACAATGTTATATTTTCATGGCAAAATATTTTAATCTTTTAGACATGAAAAAATAATGTAGCAAAATATATTAACTTTTGGCTATAAAAGTCGTAAAATATGTGGCTAATATTTAGCTATGATATTTCTGCCTATGAGATCTTTCTTTGAAGCAAAAGTGTTTAATTGGCTACAGATTTTTGAATTGTTTGATGCTTTGCTTATGAAGGATTCAAGAAGGGGTGCAAGGCATAATATTTAGCTATGATATTATGATTTTGTACAAATTTCTAAGAAATTTTTATGCCTAATTAAAGACTCTATAATCTACTAACTATTTAAATGTATAAATATTAAACTATTATAGTACCATTTCTCCAAAATCAATAATAAATAGAAGGTTTAACTTAACACAATGACTATAATGGTTAAAAGTTATAAAAACATGAAAAAAAATAAATTATGTGAATATTAAAATAAATGTTTATTATAAATCTATATGATACAAATGAGAGACCCTAATATATAGATCTCTGTTGGTATTTGAGGAAATAATTATAGCACTTATAAATCACATTGAGACCTTTTAAGAAGGTTTATAAATATATAAATAAATAAATAAATAAATAATAATAATAATAATAATAATAATAATAATAAAGCTCTATCGATACAAATCCTTATAAATGATGACATACTACATTAATTTTCCTATGCAATTGTCAAGAGTACGGTGGAAAATGCAAGAACAAACAGGAGAGCTTAAGGAAAAAAACTTTCTATTACAGCACAAAACTAAATTAAAATCATAAAATTAGTAAACATGACATCATCATCATAAACTCTCACCAAAACTATCATCCAGGATATTTGATATACATCATGAAACCCCATATATATATCCAGGATAAAATGCTAAGGACTTAATTAGGTGTCATTCTCATATTAATTTTCTTTTTCAAGATTAATTATAAAAACCAAAAATTTAAAATAATTGGAGAGGCTAAATTGATGAAATATAGATTTTTTTTCCAAGCTCGTGTGATATTAGCCTGGTTGACCGACCTAAACAATGTGTGAATTCCAAGTTGCCACTCAGGCGCTCATTGTTATTGTCAATAATAAATATAACCTAATTAATATCGAATTCATTTAATCCAACAAAAGATCACATTCACATTGATAATAAATGATACACAACACAATTAATATAATCACAAAACGCACACACATCACATCACGACGAGTGAGCCAGTGCTGACCATTCCCAAAACCTTGACCCCCTTCTCCTCGCCTCGGTCAGCGAACGCCTTGTTCCAACCCGAGGCCCGCCAAAGGAGAACACTGACGGCGCTGCTAAGCTCGTCGGCAACAAGCAGAGCCAGAGCTGCGCCGAGGTTGTGTCCGGTTACAGTGATGCTCAGTTCTTCTCCGGCGCAATTGTCCATTAACCGGCGAACCTCTTAAACCACGGCGTCAGCAAGGCAAGAAACTTGAGAGCCTAGAGTGTTAAAAGAGATTCCAGAAACCACACTCGACCTTAGCTGGGTGTTGGCTCAACGGATTCACACTGGAGTCGTCGGAGGTGACGTGGAGGGATTTGGTGACACGGTAAGAAAGATCAGGGAAGAAGAAAGGGCGAGGAGAGGAAGGGTTGGAGACTTGGAATAGAAAGCGTTGTAGGCAGAGGTGACGAAGTCGTCGTAGCGGAGGAGCTCTCGACAGAGGTGGAGATGGAAATTTCCAGTAAGAGGAGATGGAGGTCTTAATACGGAGAAGGTGTGGGAGAGTAACAAGAGGAGAGTTGGTGATGGTAAGTGGGCGACGATTCGATTCTTCCATTATTATTTACACTATCCCCTTCTTCTTTCATTCTCATCCATTCCCGGCATTTGAATTTCAAGTCGACGCGGGGGGAAATGGAAGAGAATGAAAGAAGACGGGAAAATGTTTTCTTTCATTAAAAGTTCTCAAGTCAAGAAACTTTATAAAAGATATATATATATATATATATATATATAATCAAAATACATCCCAATCAAATTTGATTTGATTTAGATTTGTATTTTTTTAAAAAAAATCATTTAAAACAATTTTCTCCTTACAAATCCTAACAAAAATACATCTTTAATTTAGATTTTTATTTGAATTTGTAAAAATAAAATTATTTAAAACAACTTTATCCTTACAAATCCATTTGGATTTGTATTTTTAAAATAAAATCATTAAAAGAACTTTATCCTTACAAATCCTAACAAAAACACATCCCAAATCAAATTGATTTGGATTAGGATGAAATTTTTAAAAATAAAATATTCTAAAACAACTTTATCTTTACAAATCCTAACAAATCTCATCTAAAGTATGAGATTAATCATTTAAATAACACAATTTTACAACAAAATCCAACACTTTAACTACATAAATTGTATACCTTACTTATATCAGTAAAAATAATATAAATTTATTCTAAATTTGCTGCCTATCTATAGTCATCAATTTTTTTAATTAAAAATATATTAAAATATTTATAACTAGTAATTTAATTTAAATGGGGTGAATAAAAATTGAGTACCTGAATCAGATCATACATATATATAGATAAGTTATGTATATATATATATATATATATATATATATCATAAATTCAAATTTTTACAATGCTAAAAAAATAATATATATATATATATATATATATATATATATATATATATATATATATATATATATATATATATATATATATATATATATATATATATATATATATATATATATCCAATTAAAAAATTTAATCACGTTAATATATTTTTTATGTAATGTTATTATATAAAAAAATTCTATAAAGCCGATAAAACATAGATTTGCAAAAAATGTATTGTTAGATATATATATATATATATATATATATATATATATATATATATATGCAAAATGTATTGCTTAGCTACTTATTTATTTTCTAACATAATATATACTCTATAATAATTATATTTCCAGAAAAAAAAATTTAAAAAATTGTATTGTTTTGCTCTTGACATTATAAATTGAGTTATATGGTAAAAAAACTTTTTTGCAAAAATCTATTATATGACCCTCAATTTTTTTAATTAAAAACTTAAAATATGGTTAAATAGTAACTTTAAATATATTGACTCTTTTAAGTCAACGTGTTTAAGCATATTTGAACACTGTAAACAAGACATTTGGGTGCTGTATTTATATATCTGGGAAAACAATAGGATTTAGTTACCGTCCAGAAAGATTACCACACTGTTGCCGTCCTTCCAATCTTCCTTATATATATATATATATGTATATATAGTTTATATAAATAATCTATTTTTTTTTATTTTTTCTCATTGTATATATGTTTATTGCCATGAACATGCATGCATATATATATTTTATAATTTTATTATTATTATTATTATTATTATTATTATTATTATTATTATTATTATTATTTGGTGATTGGCACACCATTGCATGCTTCTCTAAAATTTTTTTTTTTTGTACGTGAGAATATATGCTTCTCATAATTAAGAGGGTCGGATGCTCTACACAAAGTGAATATGAGAATAATTTTGTATATAAGCTTTTAATAAAATTGCAAGAAAGAGATGGCTCCACCAGATAAATTACTAAGTGGCTGTTTGGTTATCTGTAAGTAGCTGTAATGTAAGTAGTTTTATATGTAAGTGACAGTTTGGTTTGCTGTAAAACTTCCACTTACATGTAAGTGGACTTACATCTCACCCACTTTTACAGTATTTCAACTTACATGTAACCAAACTTTTTCAACGTATCTTTGGTTCTCTTCCTCATTCAAGTGAGAAGTATGATAGCACAAACAACGATTTGAATACCCATACTTGTCAAGAATGTCCTGATCTTTATTCTCAACCTCTTCTTGCCTTATTATTTGAGATTGTGATCTTGTTATTCACGATTCTCCACCTACTGTTTTTTAAAACAGAGCAAAAGAGGGGGGGTGATATCCAGCAAAAGGGCAGTCTTGCACCTTTCCATTGCCTCCACCACTCAGGATAGCGACTTGAACTGGAGCACCATATGCAGCAGCTTCATCAGGATGTTGTCACCTTGGCAGAAATCTTAGCCATAATAGCATCTCGAGCATCACTCTTATTTATCTTAACATCTCCTAGGCACTTCTCCATCAATTCATTCATAGAGAGAATGAATTTCAATTGTTGTTTATGCAGAGGGTTCATTATCAAGAGAAAGCGCAGGCAATGGGTCTCCATCCATCTCATTCTTCTTAAACAACACTTAAGATGCAGAAGAAGCAACAGCATGAGCAGCAGGCGACATCTTCAATATTTTCTCAGCTCCAGCCAGAAAACAGGGGTGACAGTAAGGCTGTGTTTGATTGGCAACATGGAAAATGACTAGAAAAGGAAATTTTTCCATGGAATATTTTTCCATGAAAAAATTTTATATGGAAAATAAAAAAATAGTCGTTTGATTAGCATTATTTTCCAGCTAGAAAACCAAAAATTTTCTATGGAAAATTCAGATTTTGTTGTTTGATTGCTCTTATTTTCCACGGAAAATGTAACATTTTCCATGGAAAAAACCGCATTTGTTGTTTGATTGCATCAATTTTCCCTAGAAAAAAAATCACATTTCCATGGATGTTTTTTAAAATTATTAAAATTATAAACAGAGCTACGTGGAATTGAATCTTACCATCAAAACGTCGCGAGATCTATTCACTGATCTGGATAAATTTTTTTAAAATATTATCAACTTATATAATTTATCTTTTTAAAAAAAAAATTAAAAAGAAAAGAAAAAACTTTTCTTTTAAATTTTTTTTTAAAAGTTATTTTAATATTATAAACAACACTACGTGGAATTGAATTTTACAATCAAAACGTCGCGAGATCTGTTAACTGGGTAAATTTATATAAAATATTATCAAGTTATATAATTTACCTTTTTTTAAAATTTTAAAAAAAAAAGAAAAAAAAATTCTTTTAAATTTTTAAAAGAAAATTTATTTTAAATATTTCGATAGTACGTTATTTTTCACATAGCCCCTTACGTTTTCCCTGGAAAACTTTTCCCAAGGTGGAGGTAGGAAACATTTTCCACGGATTTGAGGAAAAATATGGTCACGTGACAGAGTTTGTGGAACAAATTTCCACGGAAAATTTTGCCAAACAAACAGGCTATTTAGGTAGAAAATGACCCATGGAAAAATTTTCCACGGAAAAAAAGGCAATCAAACACAGCCTAATATCAGCAAGCAACCTCCGCAACGAGCAGCAACAAACGGCATGCTTGGCGGCATTATCTCAGCCATCAAGCATGCCGCGGCGATGGACAATGGCGATGACGACGGGCAGCATGCTTGGCAGCATTATCTCAGCCATCAAGCATGCCGCAGCGATAAACAATGGCAACGGCGACAAGCGGAAAGAGGTTTTTTTTTTCATATAGATATGTGAATTTGTGAGAGAGAGAAAGAGAGATCTGCACCTTTTTTTTTATTTTTGTCTCTTTTTTTTTCCTGAATTTTTTAATTCCCTCTCTCCAATATTCCCCCGTTCTCTCAAATCTTCCCCTATCTAAAAACCTCGCCCTTTTCTTATCCTCATCCCGAGAGATCAACTCCCCTCCTTATCCTCATCCGAGAGATCACAATAAAGGATGAAACTTAAATTTCAATTTAAAATTTTTATGGATTAATTTTTTTTTTATTTTTAAGTTGCCGTTGTTCTCATCTGATCCCAACCTCTTGACTAAATCAGAGGATAGGATTTAATTTTTAATTAAATTAATTGATTTTTTAATAATATTTTATATTTTTTTAATTAATTTTTTTAATAAAAATCCAATTTGCCTCGGGATGTGTGTATGGTGCCTCGGTATTTGCACTTTCTCAGGTTGCCTCGAGATCTGTTCTCAGGCTATATGAAATTTAAAATCTCCTGGAGATGCACATTTGGGCTATGCTAATATTTGAGATTGCCTCGAGATATGTGTTCTCAAGGGCAATCATATA
>NC_052473.1:16195052-16253319 GCF_009730915.1 Dioscorea cayenensis subsp. rotundata | reverse complement strand
ATGAAAGTCAAGGTTTAAGTTGAGTAATAGGATAAGTCTTCATTCTACTCAAAATACAGCCATACAACCAGCATATATAGCTGGACTTGATATGATAACAGTGTCAAAAGGTGACCAAAAGGACTAATAGCATACTCTAGTTTAACAGCTAAATATAAAGATAAAGTTGACTTGTCAACATCAAGGGCACACACAGCTCATATGGACGTGACCAGTCCCATGCAAAGTCAGCTTCTTTTGTACTCTTGCATCAGTCTTTAGCTTCAACACCCTCCCATGATGAAAGAGTGCAAAGACCCAAACTTGCTCTCAGGTGCTCATGCTTCCACGTAGGTAGGGATTTGGTGAGAATGTCTGCGCGTTGCTCATCCGTAGTACAATAGTTCAGAAGTATAATTTCATCAGTAACAAGATCCCGGATGAAGTGATAGCGAAGGTCAATATGTTTCGTTCTGCCGTGTAGAGTTGGGTTTTTGGCAATGTTGATGGTGGACTGGTTGTCACACCAAATTATTGATGCATTCTTTTGAGTTTGGCCGCAGTCTGTGAGGAGTCTTCTTAACCAGACACACTGACATGCAGCCGCAGCGGCCGCGATGTATTCAGCCTCGGTGGTGGAGAGCGCAGTGATATCTTGCTTCTTGGAGTTCCAGGAGATAGCGGCTGAACCTATGGTGAAGACAATGCCTGATGTGCTTTTGCGATCTTCAATTGAGCCGCCCCAGTCGCTATCGGAATAACCCTCCAATGTGCATCCCTTGGTGTGAGTATACAGTAGACCAAGTTGGAGAGAGCCGGCCAAGTATCTAAGCACACGCTTACACGCTCCGAAGTGGTGTTTCGTTGGGTTGTTCATGAATCTTGACAGAATTCCTACTGCGTAGGAGATGTCGGGTCGAGTGTGAGTGATGTACATGAGCTTCCCAACGAGGCATCTGAAGATCCTAGCATCCATGGCTTCTGAACTATCCTCAGCTTTAAGTTTTTCATTTGAATTCAAAGGAGTTGCCACACTTTTACAGCCCGTCATGTTGTAGTCTTTCAACAAGTCTTGTATGTATTTTCTTTGAGTAATGAAAGTACCTCTTTGCCCTTGTTTTACTTCTAAACCCAAGAAGTAACTAAGTAGGCCCAAATCGGACATTTCAAACTTCTTTTTCATGCTAGCTTGAAAGTCTTTCACGAGGTCTATTGATGATCCCATGCAGAGCACATCGTCAACATAGATGCAAACTAGCATTATATGCCCATGATCATCCCTTTTGGTGTACAGGGTGTGTTCATTCAAGCTCCGAACAAAGCCAAGATGAAGAAAGAACCCATCTACCTTACTGTACCAAGCTCTCGGAGCTTGTTTCAGTCCGTAGAGGGCTTTTCTCAGTCGATACACCATTTCTTCTTTGCCTCGGACTTTATAACCGAGTGGTTGCTCAACGTAAACCTCTTCGGTGATTTCTCCATTGAGAAATGCGGACTTGACATCGAGATGGAAAACCGGCCAATTTTGTTGAGCAGCAATAGCAAGAAGAAGCCTTACGGTCTCCATTCTTGCAACAGGAGAAAAAACCTCTTCGAAATCCACTCCATACTCTTGGACATAGCCCTTGGCAACAAGGCGAGCCTTGAGCTTGAGAACTTCCCCATCTGCTCCATATTTTGTTCTGAAAACCCACTTCAAACCAATCAATTTCCTTCCAGGAGGTATTGTTGTGAGCTCCCAAGTTCCATTCTTTTGAATGGAGTTTAGTTCTTCTTCCATAGCTGCGCGCCATCCAGGATGTTTGACAGCATCCTCAAAAGAATTTGGATCAGCTATATTTAGAGCAAATGTACAGCTCTCATATAGTTCCATCAAACTTCGGGTTCTTCTAGGAGGTGAGTCGGTTGTTGGTAATGCTTCATTGTGTGTAGAGTCATCAAACATTGCCTCAGATGGAGAGCCTTCATTGAGATTATTATTATTGTGTGTAGAATCATTGAATATTACCTCAGCTGGAGAGTGGCAGTTTTGTTCAACTTCATCTTCACTCATTAGTGAAATCTTCAGTTGAGCATTCTCGCCTTCTTCTCCTTTATCTTCCCAACTCCAATATGAGTCTTCTCTGAACACCACGTCCCTACTAACAATAACCTTTCGAGTAGAGGGATTATATAGTTTAAAACCTTTGGTGTTTAGACAATAACCCAAGAAGATACACTTCTGTGTTTTTTCATCTAGCTTTTGCAGAGCTTTAGAGGGAATTAGAGCAAAAGCTATACAACCAAATACCTTAAGATGAGATACAGAAGGTTTCTCACCTTGCCATGCTTCATATGGAATGGTACCTTGTAGAGCTGAAGTTGGGGACATATTGATGAGATATACTGCGGTCGCTACAGCCTCTGCCCAGAAGATAGTCGGCAAGTTGCTCCCTTTTAGCATGCTGCGAGCCTTCTCAACGATGTTTCTGTTTTTCCTTTCGGCAACTCCGTTCTGTTGGGGGGTGTAAGGCGCCGTGAGCTCCCTTTTGATGCCCATTGTCTCACAATAAGAAGAGAACTCATGTGAGGTGAACTCCCCACCTCTGTCAGTGCGAAGAGTTTTGATTTTGAGGCCTGTCTGTCTTTCTGTTGCTGCTTGAAACTTTAGAAATGCATTGAAGGCTTCTGATTTAAGTTTGATGAAGTACACCCAGCACATGCGAGTGCAATCGTCAATGAAAAGAGCAAAATATTTGTTACCTCCTAGAGAGCTTGTTTGCATCGGCCCGCATAGATCAGCGTGGATGAGCTGAAGCCTTTCTAAAGCTCTATTTGCTCTACCAACAGGGAATGGTCTTCTCACTTGTTTGCCATACAAACAATCATCACAGTTTCCTTCTTCCTTTATAGTTGGTAGCCCATTAACTAGGGTTGTCTGAGTGTAATTGTTTGAGGCTGTTGTAGTTTAAATGGCCATACCTTTTGTGCCATAGGGTAGAGCTACAAGTAGCTCTTAGAACCATGTTACAACCCTTAACCTCTTTCACATCTAAAGGAAACATATTGTTTCTCATTTGTCGAACATTCGCAAGTTGCACTCCGGTGGCTTTATGTTTAATTATGCAGCAGTTGTCATCAAAGACAACCATGAATCCACTGGCCATGAGCTGCCCAACACTGAGGAGATTATGGGCGAGCTTTGGAACAAACTGGACATCATGCAACAACCTTGTTTTTCCATCCTTTGAGCTCAGCACCACAGTACCTTTTCCGGCAACCTCCACTTCCTTGTTGTCTCCCAACCGAACTGTGAGTGTTTGTGACTCATCAAGAGTTGTGAAGAGATGCCTGTTTCCAGACATGTGGTTTGAACAACCACTATCTATTAGCCAAACCAATGGCTCAAGCATTACATCATCACCACAAGCCATGAAGAGGTTGCAATTTTCACTAGTGTCTTCTTCTTCAGCAACCAAGCCTGCACCTTCATTCATGGGTTGATCTTTATACCAGCACTGGGATCTAATGTGACCATATTTCTTACAGTGATGACACTGTATGTAGTTGAGTTGAGGTTTCTGTTCACCATTGAAGGTGTTTACATTACCCGTCTCTTTGTTGAAATTGTTACCACGACCGTAACCTCTTCCTCTTCCTCTTCCACGACCTCGGCCTCTAGTGAAACCTCTGCCACCAGCTTCAGCTCGTTGTTTGGTTGACTCTCCTTTGGCTTCGTGACGAATATGAAATGCAGCTCCTTCAACAGCTTCACCGCGAAACATTTGAGCTTCATGCAGTTGCAATGCACTGCTTAACTCTTCTAGTGTCATTTTCGTGACGTCTCGAGCCTCAGTAATAGCCACCACAATGAAGTTATACTTGGGTGTGAGGCTTCTCAATACTTTGGTGACGATCGTCCTTTCAGTTACTTCTTCACCATATGCACGAACCCTATTCACAGCTGCACGAACTCGTGCAACAAAGCTCTGAACACCTTCAGATGGCTTCATTTGCATGACCTCGAAGTCATGCCTTTGGTTTTGTGCCTTGAGAATAGCCTGCTTGTTGTCACCTTGAAACTCAGCCTTGAGGATGTCCCATGCTTCTTTGGCACTGGTGGCTCCTTCAATGCTTGTAAGAGTGTCTTCATCAACAGCTTGTAAGATCAAGAAAAAGGCTTTAGCCTCCTTCTTCAACTTTTGCTCATCCGCTTCTCCTTCTGGTAGACCTTTCTCTACTAGATCCCACACACCCTGAGATCTCAGTAAAGCTTTCATTTTCAACACCCATCTCTCATATCTCACTCCCTCTTTGAGTATCGGCACCGGAAGTTGAGAGTTGGTTTCACTCATTGTTGATGTGTTTTGGCTTGAAGAAGAGAAAAGAAGTAAATGTCTCTGATACCACTTTGTAGAGAATGAAAGTCAAGGTTTAAGTTGAGTAATAGGATAAGTCTTCATTCTACTCAAAAATACAGCCATACAACCAGCATATATAGCTGGACTTGATATGATAACAGTGTCAAAAGGTGACCAAAAAGGACTAATAGCATACTCTAGTTTAACAGCTAAATATAAAGATAAAGTTGACTTGTCAACATCAAGGGCACACACAGCTCATATGGACGTGACCAGTCCCATGCAAAGTCAGACTTGGTTATGTATATCCAAGAAGTTAGATGGAAGCATTAATCATATGTTCCCTTAATATTTAAGTGTTGAAGTTTTGTGCTTCAGATATCAAAATAAAAAATAAAAAAAATAAAAAACATTTGAACTAGTTTTTTTTTTTAATAAACAACATTTATCAAAAAATAAATAAATAAATATAGATACTACAACACCAACAGACATTACAAAAAAAAGGTAAAAAATAGAAAGAAAAGAAAATGACAACAGACATACACTAGGATGGACAAAAACTAACATACAACAAAAGAAAGATCTAGGGATGAAAAACACACATGACAATAACTCTGCCAATTTTATTGTATATCTTTTAGAAATGCCTTCTCTAACTCTACCCTTTTTTAAAAAACACACATATCATTATTAGAAATGCCAATGTCGTGAAGATGAAGATTCTTCAATGTATAAAAAGCTTACAAAGATTATTATTATTATTATTATTATTATTATTATTATTATTATTATTATTATTATTATTTGATAAAAGTGGATAACTTACAAAGATTATGACATGGCATCCTCTAATGATTGATCCATCTTTTTATTTTTTACAAACTTTAATGTAAACCCTTCATTTAATGTGATTTATTTATTTTTTTAAAATAATATAAATACAAATTAAAATCCCCGGAAAAAAAGAAAGATATCAAAAAGTTATTCTTTATTAATTTAATTTAATATTTTTTAATAACAAAATTATTTTTTTTTTCTAATTTTTTATTTTTCTATAATTATGCTTATGACTCGATTGTATTATGGATGTTGGGAAAAAAATTGAAAGGAAAAAAAATAAGGGAGAGATGAGGTGCCAATAGGTATGTGATACATTATAATATATCATTAATTGAAAAAAATAAATTGAAATGTTTTTTTAATAAAATTGTGATTAATTTATTTTAAAAAAATAAAAATAAAATAAAACTCATTGCTAATAAATCTGGATAGTTTCTATGTCATGTTTAACCTAATAAGGCACATGGTAAATTCTAAAAAATTTTATTCGACTTTAGGCAAAGGAAAACATTAATTTGCAGAAATATAATGTATAAAAATCTTGGTTTTGTAGAGGTAAAATTAATAAAAAATTAGAAAGTTTATATAAAGACATGTCACAAATTATTTAAACTAAAATGATAGCAACAGAGAAATAATTAAATGGAACTAGTGAAATTTGTTAAGTATATTAAAAAAAAAAAAAAACTGTGTACAAAAATTTTTCCTAATTCTAGTCATGTTCAAAAAAAAACATAAAGTTTACATTAAACCCTTATTATCTCCAACCCACATCCTCAAATTTTTACCCTAAATCTCAAATTTGATTCTGCTATAATAAATTATACTCCAATCACAAACCCAAACCTTACCCCTAAAAAAAAATATTCTTTTACCCATCTTATTTTTTATTAGTATTACTATTTAACCACAAAATACATGAAATGAATTATTTTTAACGATGATTTAATATTATTTATAATATAATATATTACTAATAAAAATTATTTAAAGTATTCTTTAATTTATGATTTAATTTAATTATAAATTTTTTGATTAGTTTGATAAATAATTAATAAACACACCATTGATTTCAATTTAATTTTTATTATTAAATAATTAATTACACATAAAATTTATAATTATATTAAAGTATTACTTATAATTATATTAAAATATAACTTATAATTAAATTATTAATTATATAAATTAACAACTTATAATTTTTATTATTTATAATACTAAAATAAAAAATATTGAATTAAAGTATAAAATAAGTGGGACCCCAAATTTGGGGTTACAATAGTTAGACCCTAAATTTGGGGTCACCCACCCCCCACCTTCAAATTTGGGATAGGAAAATATAGTGGGTTGAAACCAACCATGACTTCAAATTTGGGATTTAGGGTCATGGTTTGAGATTGCTCTCCTTTCTCTGTGTTACATGTATATATTGTTTTTCTATATGAAAAGGTATTATTCATAATATTTATTAATTAATTCAGCTTATTTTACAAACTATAACCATGCACCTTCAATATATTTTTCTAATATAAGGTAGAATAAATTATTAATATTTTACTAACACTCTTTTAAAAAGAGACTGTTGGTTTTTAATCTGTGAAGATAGCATGTTTAAATATATATATATATATATATGTGCTAAAAGTGATTGGACAATTCAGATTAAAATACTATGCATATTATTTTCACTATATTATTGTTTTTAAGTACAATAATATTGTTAACATAATAACCGTTGGATTATTTATATATATATATATAACATACTCTTATAAGAGAATTTTGGGTGAAAAAAACTAACAATAGACTCTTTCTTAAAAAAAAAAATTAACAAATATATACAAGCCACATGTTAAGGATATAGGTAAACTTTTTACCTATATCACACCCTCACTTGCTTGTTGAAGATTCAACTTCTAATCTTCGTCCATGTGTAGAGAACCGAGTGTCACTAAACTAAGGCGCAATTTGCTTCATTAGAATATATATGCATAATATTGATATGTTTATAATTCCTAAAATTATCATGTAAAAAACAAATAAAAAAATAATCAACTAAACCAACCTTACAATAGAACAGTTGATATTTTCTTTCCCTCCTAACTCAAATACAGAGAGTTCAAATACAACTCGTGTTTTGTTCACATTTCACCAACAAGAGAAAAAAACCCTAATCAACCAAAGAAAAAACTAGCATATATGAAACATTACATATCTTCGTAATCAGAATACAATCCTCCAATTCTTTAACATATGAGACTTTTCAAAGTAGTCAGCTTTAAGTTATTCCTATGATATGCTCAGCATCCCATGGATCATTCATTTAATTAATAAATGCAGATGTTCTTGAAAGTTCAAGGCAAATAAGCTTTTCATGTACACTTCTGAGAAAAGAGAAAAAAAAAAATCATTGTCAATGACAATGAACTATGAGAGAGATGAAAAGAAAATTCAATAATTCATCTTTGGATTTAATGGGTGGCATCAATTCATCAATATAGAGACATATCATAAACATTTGTCCACTATGATATAGCCCCACAACTCTTTGATTGGTACCATCTTGTTATACTCCCTCCTTTGCAACTTGGATCAATTTCATCTAACTCTATTTTGTTATGATTTCCTTTTTGTTGAAGTCTTTTTTCCCAAATAAGTTACTTTGATTTTATCAACATAACATGGCCACATAATTGTTCTTAAAAAAAATTAAAGGATAAACCATTCAAAGTATAGGAGCTAAAAGAAGAGCATGGGTTATAAAAGAGTTGGAGTGACTTAAAAAATGACAATATATTGAGAAAAAAAATGATATAAATACATGTATGTATATGTATAGTTGAAATTAATCTCTTACAAAGATAGTCTAAGAGAGGTTACTTTTAAACATTTTATTGAAATTACTAAATTTATTAATAATATTTCATAAAAATGAACATATGTGAAAATTAAAATAGCAACTAGAGTTTGGAATGGTAGTTCAAGTGTTCAACACAAAAAACAAACAAACATGAGAATCAGCACATATATGTTCAAACATCAAGATCTCAGAAACTTATAATTTTATTAAAAGAAACTAATATATATATATATATATATTATTTATTTAATTATTTATTTATTTATTTAACAAACACGAATCCCTTGTGTAACAAACACTGGTTGTTGCCCCACATGGGGAGGTAGCTATGTTTGCACTTTTGAGAAGGAAAAGAAAAGCACAATCATTCTGTGGGGTTTTTTACTTCCACCCCCTTGAAAAGTAATGAAATTATTTTGCTAGTCTCTCACATTTAGAAATTCTTTAAAACAACTTTTCTTCTACCCCTTTGTTTATATTAAATCTTATACAATATATAAAATACAATAACATCTTCTCTTTTTAATAAACAAAAAAAGTCCATGATTTTCTTCTTTAAAACACATGATTTGTTTTAAAAAAAATAGAGTGAGGGGGTCACATGCAAAAACCCATGCCATTTTTCTTTGTTTCACGGAACTCTTCAATGGATAACACAGACTTCTTCTCATTCTCCTTTTGATAAAAACATCAACTTGACTCTCACAATCCAATAATTAATCCACACATAAAAAGAACAAAAAACATTCTTGATATATATTATTAATTAAAATTCACACAAAGAAGAAATAAAATAAAATAAAATAAGCTCAACAAGATTCAAGAGAAGCAAGGGAAACACTAGTTCTACAACAAGGACAATGAGAATTAGCCTCAATCCAAGGAACAACACAAGTCCAATGAAACCTATGCAAGCATGGCAAATGCACAAGTATATCTCCTCTCTTAAACTCTTCCAAGCACACCACACACTCATCTTCTTCTGACCTTTTCCATCCCAACTTCATCCAACTAAACTTCCTTGCACTTTTCTTTGAGCAAAACACCTCTCTATGAACACTTCCACTCCCACTTTCATTCTTATTAATCTTTATGCTTTCCATACTCTTATACCTACATTCATTTCATCAACACTTCATTAATTCAAATCATTATATATATATATATATCTTAAATTCAAAGATAAAATAGTTTATTAATTAATTACCTCTTTATCTCTGAGGTTCTTTGTGCTCTCAATCTCTCATCCAACCTCTCTTTAGCCTCTCTTGCAATACTTCCAAGTGCCAAAGCATGAAACTCTTTGTTCAATGAACCACTCCTTTGCTATACAAACATATATATATATATATATATATATATATAGTACTAATTAAATACCATGAAGTTTTGAAAATGGAGATGAATGATGAACATCAAACCTTAGAGTTGGAGTTGGAGTTGAGATGGCTATCATGGCTAGTAGTGTATAAACAAAAAGATGAACGGCGAGAACCCATTGAAGAGTCCGAAGAGCCGCCTTGATGAAACCTTCTTCTCCGGGCACACTCAACACCAGGTAACATGCCAGCCATGTTAAGAAAACTAAAGAGGAGAAAGAAAGAAGGAAGAAGATCACACAACTACTATAAATAGGACCTCATATTCTTCATGGTGAAAGTGGCCTCCTAACAAACAGTTTGGCCTACAAATAATATGGGCAGGAAATTAATTAACGAAGGAGGATGACGATGAGATTCTATTAGACATGGCAGACAAGTTGTTTAAGGCTTTAATTCATGGGGGGCTCTACATGAAAACAACTGCATGTGCTTCCAAGACAACCTCTTCATTTCATTACTCTGTACATGCATGCATATCTTACCTTATCATGATATATGCTCGTGTATTTATAGTCACAATCTTGTGTTTATTTATCTTATCCTTAGTTTAATGATTCTTAGCATGTACATACATACATACATACTGTGTAAATGAAAGTGAAATTTGATGCTTAATTAAACTTGAGACTTGTAGATGTGGATTCTTGAACTATATCTTTATGTGCAAGTTAGCCCTTTTGTTTAACTGCATTGTGGATGTGGCGATAAATCACTAGCCCTCTTGTTGGCAAAATTAGAGAGAATGATTAGGTTGAAGCAAGATTGTAGTGTGAAAACCAAAATGCATTTTTTGTAGTTATAAGATCAATATGCATTTTTAGGTATATCTTAGAAGCCATTATTGTACTTTACCCACATATACATAATGTAAGAGGAAAATATATTTCTTGTTATCAAGCCACCATAACTAGTGCATTTTCATACCCATTTGTCATTTGCTTTATCACTTAAAAAAAAATATATTTCTTGCTTAAACTTGAAAATTACAATTTTGATTCTTAACTATATATTTTTGTCTAAATCCTTTTGTTTAGCTCCGATATTAATAATGTTATGATAATTCAATTGCTATGTCATTTTTTTTTTTTTTTGTCATTTTAAGTATCAAGATTAAAATATACTTTTGGGTATATATAATTCAAAAAATATTAATGTACTTATATAAATTTGTTGATGGGAGAATAATAATTTAAGTTTCTAATTAGTTTTAGCAATTTTTGTTAGAAAGGATCACAACCAACTAGTAATGATGAGAGAAAGGGTACTACCATAAAGACAAGTCACCACCAGAAACTCTGATTCCACATTCTCGTATGATCGATCGGTTCTCTATTACTATTTATCATTTTTATTATAGTGATTCATTACATTCTCTTACTCCACTGTATGTTATATTACTATCTTCGAATTCTCCTATACAAGTCAATATTCAATTTATTTTTGTTAATATTTTATTTAAAATTTATATTTATTGTTATACATATAATTCTTGTAATTTATGAAAATCATTTTTTTTTTAATTCATCAATATTATGAGCATGTTCTCTCTTTAAAATAGTTGAATGAGACTGAGGGACAGATGGGAGAGTGAAGCTTCCTTGGGGGTTCCTATGTCACTAGATAACAAAATTAAGGAGTTTGCTAGCGCTCTTCCTATCTTCATTGTTATCTTATGGCCAACCATTAGCTGGTTTACACGTGATGAGCACGTGTGGATATAGAGAGAGAGTGTGTGTGTGTTATGGTCGATGTATGGCCATGAGAGAGACAAGTTGGTGACACTACTACCACAATTTTTTTATTGTTATTTTTTTTTATTAAGAAAAAATTAATTATAAATCCCTCAAAATTTTAAAATTTTTCAGACAAACCTTATGACAAATGAATTTTTCCGACTATTTTTTGTCAGTTTACTTTATTTTCAACTGTAGCTAATTATGTCAATTTATTCTATTTACATGTACTTCTTGTTTAATAAGTATATTTTTTGTTTCACATTACATATTTATGTGTAAACACATATATATTCACTTAATGTATTATTTTTTCGTTTAATATTTATTTTTTATATTTAATATCTGATCTTTCTGTTTAATACTATGTGTTTCCTCTTAAAATGCTGAGAGATATTTCGGTCAATGTCAGCTATCTTTATAAGAGAAGCTTTAAAAAGTAAATTAAAAAAAATATTTTTTTTTTATAATACCCAAATTGAGTTGGACAATTTGTGAATAAGTAAAACTTGGAGAGACTTTTCGGGTAATTTCAATTTTATTAATTGGAAATAATTTATTATTATTATTATTATTATTATTATTATTATTATTATTATTATTATTATTATTATTTAATGATGATTTTGATGCTTAGTTTGTGGACCTTAAGTGGGATTGTTCTTTTGTATAGATTAAGTGTTTGAGTAATAAGTAGTTTGCTTAGAAGATAAGCCATTTCTGGGGTTTATTTAGATATTTTAATGGATTGATTTGTAGGTGATAATAGCAGAAATAATACAACGCAATACAACCTGTTGAATTCTAGCGTACGTGCTGCATACCATTTTTACTATATTTTGTTGGGATTACGTATGTATTAAGGATAATTTAGATTTTAAAATTTTATCAAAAATAGGTTTATTTTTTATTGTTCTGTAATTTGTTAAAAATAATTTATTATAATTTTTTAGTATAAAAAATTTATGAAATTATGTTGTACTTCTGTCCTATTTGAAAAATAAACTAATAACAAAAAAAAAATTGTATCAAACAAATCTTGAATGTGTATATAGTTAATTAGTGAGTATATATTTGTGAGGTTATACTAAATATCATTGTATATTTTAATCTTTTCAATAAAAATATGTTCATATGATATCTCTATGTACTATTCCATAAGACCAAATTAAATTATCTAATCAATTCTATACAGAAATTAAAAAAAAAAAGTGATTTTATTGAAAGGCAAAAATTAATCACGGCTCCAACATCAATTACCAATGATTAATAGAGTTTGCAACCTTTTCTTATATCATATGGAGTATTATTTTGTAAAAATTTAATGATATTTTTAAAAGAAATATTTAATATATCTAATTAAATAAATATATTTAACGAATGGTTTTTGAAAATATTAATATGACTAAAAACCATAACGTCTCCATCAAGTGGTGGAAACTAGACCTGTCCATGGGCCGGGATGGGCCAGGTTCGGGCCTGGCTTTATCCATAATTACTAAAATTCAAACTTGTCCAAACCCGGCCTTGCCCGAAAATCTGGGCCTTAACCCTTGCCAGAACCAGCCCAAATTTAATGGTCTCTACCCAAGGCTCGCCCAAGCCTGCCCAAATAGGTTTTTCATCAAATAATATATAAGTTATAAAAAAAAAACTTAACAATAATATTAATATGTGAATATGATCAAATATTATTTAACAAAACACTTAAAAATTAAAATACCAAATGCAAATATTTATACAATTATAACAACTAAAATTCAAACAATTATAATCAATGACAATCAACAATAAATATGTATTATATAAGTATATACAAAACTAATTAAAAAATAATCAATGGAAATTCAAACCATTATATATATAAGTATATACAGAACTAATTAATAAATATATTTTATAATTCGAGCCGGGCCGGGCCTGGTCGGGTTTTTAATAATGAAAATCAAACCAGGGCCATTTTTAAAATGAACTTCTCTTTTTGTCCAAGACCCGAACATTGGGCTCTATATATTTGTCCAAACCCTCCCATTTTTCGGGCAAGCCTTATGGCTTGGGCGGGTAGCCCGGCCCTTGGACAAGTCTAGTGGAAACTAATACTATTTAAATATATATTGAATATATTTTTTTAATGAGGCAACCTTCCCTTCTTATTCAATAGAAAAATGACCGGAGTACACATTTCATTGCCAAGAAATAAAAGAAAAATAAAAAAATATCAAGAGGGAAGACAAAGAGAAAGATTGAAAAAAAAAAAACAAGCGACACAAAAAAATAAATAAATAAATAAATAAAGGGATTATGGTGCAAAATAGAAAAGGAGATAATAAAATTCTGGGTGGCCACCGACATGGCAATCTTCGCCATCACCTTCACCGTTCTCTATCGCTTCTCTTGATCTTTCGGATTCAACATCGTCAACCTAGCTTTCTTTGGCCACATAGGCTCCATCATGCTCACCACCTCCATCGTCATCTCCATCATCTTCCTTTGCATTGCCAATGACATTTTGAAGGGACTCAAGGAGCATGTGGAGGGTTCAAAAACAATCATAATTGATATCTACACCATCGACATTGCTGGCGGCCAAACACTAGCTAGCCACCATGGCTCTAGCAGCAGTGCTACACGCATTACTCTTACATCGCCACCATGTACTCCACCACCATCCAAGTTATGCACCAACTTATCACATATTTATGTTAGGATGTGATCGAAGCTTTGAGGTGCTTGATGCTAGCCGGCCTAGATGATGGAGATGATGGGATATGCATGGTGTTGTGCATGTACACAATAAGGAAAGAAAAAGGGTGGCTTCAGTTAATGCTAGCTGATATAGTGTATGTGGAGATCTGAACCCAATATGGGGTGTTTTAATGCATGTAGCTTTTTGTTCTTTCTGTTTTTTTAATTTTGCACGTGTTGTACTGTGATATGTTCCTTACCTCTCAAAGGTTACTATGACCTTTTAGTAAGTAATGTAGAATGAATGACTTTCTCAGTTGAATGAATTAAGTCTGAGAGACTTTTGGTGGGTTGTGTATGTTCTGTAACTTTGTTGCAGGTGTGTGCTGAGTCTCCAGTGACTGAAGAGTGGAGAAACTCTTCGAAGAAACTCAACATTCTGGTATCAGAGCTTAGAGATGATGGCTGCTGACACTCCAGTGAGCCTTACACAGCCATGTGTATCGGTCTTCAAGGGGGAAGACTATGGAAGGTGGAGCTTGAGGATGAAGACTATTTCCCGATCTCAAGAGCTCTGGGAACTTGTTGAGAAGGGGATATGCGATGGAGAGGATGAAGTGAAGCAGAGAGAGAACAAGAAGAGGGATACTAAAGCCCTATGCCTCATTCAACAGGCGGTGGATGGACCGATACTTGATCAAATAGCGGAGACCGAGATAATGCATGAAGCATGGGAGATAGTTAAGAAGCAGTATCAGGGTTCATCCAAGATAATGACGGTGAGGAAACAGGCACTCTGACAAAGTTTTGAGACCTTGCAGATGGAGGACAGCGAGAGTGTTCAAAGCTATTGCTTGAGAGTGATAACAATTGTTAACCAAGTAAAGGGGCTTGGGCACAAGCCCTCTGAAGCTGAAGTAGTGTCCAAGGTGCTGCGAAGTCTGGCACCAAAATTTGATTATGTAGCCGTTGCCTTGAAGGAGTCTAGAGATCTCTTGAACCTCACCCTTAATGAGCTCAGGTAGTCACTGCAAGCCCACGAGATTACAGTCAACAGATCCTCAAAGAAGGTTAGTGAGAAAACTCTACATGTGAAAGGGGAGAGCTCAGCTTTGAATGTCAAAGAGAAAGGAAACTCCAATGGGCATGCTGCCTGGAATTCTACCAGAGGACGAGGAAGAAGTTTCTCTCGAGGAAGAGGAATGAGCAGAGGTGGCGATAGAAGCAGTGAGTCAAGAAGCAACATACAGTGCTTTAATTGTAAAAATTCAGCCACTACAAGGCGGAGTGTTGGGGGAGAGGAAAACCCCAAGAGAAAGGAGGTATACTGGTAGCCGAGGAGAAAGAGAAACCGAGCAATATGTTCATGGCCAGTTGTGATAGTAGAGGTGAATCAAGCTCAGTATGGTTGATAGATAGCGGATGCTCACGCCATATGACCTGTGAAAAGCAATTCTTTTGTCAACTAGACAATTCCAAGACAGAGAGTGTGCGTTTAGGACACGACAAGGAGATGAGGGTGGAAGGCATTGGCACAGTGAATGTGGCTTCTCGAGATGGAAGCATGAAGCAACCACATGGTGTTCAGTATGTGCTAGGATTGGCATATAACCTCCTCAACGTGGCCCAATTGCTATCGAGAGGATACGTTGTATTATTCGAAGGTGATAGTTGTATCATTCGTGATGAACGAACCAAGAAACAAGTCATTGTTATGCCAAGAACCCAAAACAACATGTTCCCAGTGGACATCTCAAAGATTGGTAGAGTGAATGTTGCAGTTGATTATTAAGAAATGACAAACTTATGGCATATGCATTATGGCCATTTGAACTTCAGAAGTTTGAGACAACTAGAAGAAAGGAAGATGGTTCATGGATTATCGACGTTGAAGGGAGCAACTTAGTGTGAAGAGTGTGTGGTCTCCAAATAGACGTGAAGGTTGTTTCCCATTGGAAAGCCATGGAGAGTATCAGTTGTACTTCAACTTGTTCATGCTGACTTGTGTGGTCCAATGAGCATGGAGTCCATGTATGGAAGTAAGTATTTCTTTTTGCTAGTTGATAATTTTAGCAAGATGTCTTTGATTTTCTTTATTAAGAGAAAGGCAGAAACCTTTGAATGCTTCCGAAAAATTTCATGCTTCCGTTGAGAGAGAGATGGGAAAGAAGCTCAAGGTGTTACAGAGCGATAGGGGCAGAGAATTCATGTCACTTGAGTTCCGGAGATACTTTGATAAACTCGGCATCAGAAGAGAGTTAACGGTGCCCTACACGCCGCAACAAAATGGCGTAGTAGAGAGGAAGAATAGAACCGTGGTTGAGATGACAAGATGCTTGCTCAAGAGTGCAGGTTTACCAATTAACTACTGGGCAGAGGCAGCTTCAACCTCGGTCTATCTTATTAATAGGTCTCCGACTCAAGCTCTTAGAAACAAAACCCCATATGAGATGTGGTATGGTGCAAAGCCAGCAGTGGGTCATCTCAGGGTATTTGGGAGTATTGTTTTTGTCTTAATACCAGCTCAAAAGCATGCAAAGTTAGATGAAAAATCTGAAAAATGTGTTCTGGTTGGTTATTGTTCACAAACAAAGGCATATAGGCTATACAATCAAGCCACATGAAAGGTAGTTGTTTCTAGAGACGTTATGTTCCATGAGAACAAACGTTGGGACTTTGGAGAAATGGATAAAAGAAAGTTGGTGATTTCAGTTGACGAGTCAGCAGTTGACTTGGACAAGGGTTCTTCTAAAAGAGTTGGTGCTTCATCCAATGAAACTGAAGAATCTAGTGAGTCAATGGAAGATGATTTTTGCTTGAATCCTTGTGAAGCTGGCGATTCATCAAGACAAAGAGTGGCACCCACCGATGGATCCCCTCTAAGGAAAACAAGATCTCTGACCGAGGTCTACAATTCATGCACGTTCGCGTTGAACATTGCAGATCCATCGTGCTACAGTGAAGCAGTGAAAAACAAGGAATAGAAGGAAGCAATGGCGGCAGAAATGTTAGCAATCCAAAGTAACATTACTTGGGGCTTAACTGAATCACCTCCAGATAAACGACAATTAGTCTCAAATGGATTTATAAAACAAAATGTGGAGATGATGGTCAAATCTTGAAACACAAAGCTAGATTGGTTGCTCGTGGGTATACTCAGCAACAGGGGATAGATTATGACGAGGTGTTTTCACCCGTGTCTCGCATGGAGACAGGAAGGATTTTCCTTGTCTTCACAGCTCAAGCAGTTTGGTCGGTGTACCATTTCGACGTGAAATCTGCGTTTCTAAATGGTGAGATAGTGGAAGAGGTCTTTGTAGAGCAACCTGAAGGATATGTGATCAAAGGGAAAGAAGACAAAGTGTATAAGATAAAGAAAGCCTTCTATGGCTTGAAGCAAGCCCCCAGGGCTTGGTATAGCAAACTAGACATGTGTTTCCAAAAACTTGGGTAGTTGAGAAGTGAGAATGAACATACCATGTACAAGAAGAGTTAAGGAGTTGTGATTCTGTTACCGAATGTCTATATAGATGACATTATCTACACCAGTTCATCACCTAAGATAATTTAAGAATTCAAGGCTGTCATGAAAAGTTCTTTTAATATGTCTGACTTAGGTCAAATAAATTATTTTTTGGGTTTGGAGGTGAAATAGATGGCAGAGGGAACGTTTGTGACACAAAGAAAGTATGTGAGGGATCTTATTGCTCAGCTGAAAATGGAAAACTGTAATCCTGTGATGACACCGATGGGAGTGAATGACAAGCACTTGTTTGAAGAAAGATATGAGAAGGCAAATGCAAAATTATATAGAAGTGTGATCGGAAAATTGATGTACGTAACGCACAATATGCCCGACATCAGTTTTGCAATGAGCTTGTTATCAAGGTTCGTGACAAACCCGAGCAAACATCACATGTGTGTAGCCTAGCGGGTAGTGAGGTATTTGGTGGGAACTATAGAGTTCGGATTGTGGTAATCACGGTGCTCGAAAGGTGCTTTAGAGGGCTTTATCGATAGTGATTGGGGTGGATCAATGACTGATTGGAGGAGCACATCGGGCATGATTTTTATGTTGGGTTCTAGTGCTATTACGTGGGGTTCTAAAAAACAAGATATCGTGGCACTGTCGACCACCAAAGCAAAGTATATCGCTGCTACATCTGCGGCGTGTCAAACCATTTGGCTCAAAAGGATGTTAAGTAAGTGTGGGATGAAGTTCAATGAACCAACAAGATTATGGTGCGACAATTAGTCCACCATTTCAATTGCCAAGCACCGAACCCTCCACGAAAGATCCAAGCAGATATATATTCGTTATCACTTAATCAGGGGTTTAATTACAAAAGGTGCAATCTTCTTACAACACTGCAACACCAAGAGTCAGTTGGTAGATATTCTTACAAAACCTTTGCCTGCTGACCAACACTCAGTTATCAGGGCACAGATGGGTGTGTGCAAGCTTCAATCAAGGGAGTGTATGTTAGGATGTGATCGAAGCTCTGGGATGCTTGATGCTAGCCAGCCTGGATGATGGAGACGATGGGATATGCTTGGTGCTATGCACGTACAGGAAAGGAAAAGGGTTACTTTAGTTAATGCTAGCTGATATAGTGTACGTGGAGATCTGAAGCCAATATGGGATGTTTTAATGCAAGTAACTTTTTGTTCTTTCTGTTTTTTACTTTTGCACGTGTCGCAGTGTGATACGTTCCTTATCTCTCAAAGGTTATTATGACCTTTTAGTAAGTAATGTAGAAAAAATGACTTTCTCAGTTGAATGAATTAAGTCTGATAGGCTTTTGGTGGGTTGTGTATGTTCTGTAACTTTGTTGCAGGTGTGTGCTGAGTCTCTAGTGACTGAAGAGAGGAGAAGCTTTTTGAAGAACCTCAACAATTCACAGGGATGCTAGTAATATATATGATTGAGGCTAAACGCCTCCTGGGGTTTCTATAAAGATGTTGCACCTACTAGTGTGAGGTGTCTTCAGAGGTGAGCAGGAGAAGTGTACACACGAGAAAACTCTTCAATTGCTCCAGCTACGGCCCCTGGTGTATATACTAGCAAACAAGATCGTACCTATTTCTAGTGGATTATGCATTTCACCTTTTCTCCCTCAATGTTTTTATGTTTTTCTCATCTCTTTTGTTTTCAACGATAACTCTATATTTTGTGTGTGATTTATCTTTTTTTTTAAAAAAAAAACATTAATAATAAATGTAAAGTGAGAAGTTTTAATATACATATATATACACACATAATTTTAGCTATTAATAAAAATTTTCCCTCCAATGTTGATTTTAAAATATTACAAAATCTCTAAATCCAACTAAGCACAATTATTCTCTCTCCAAAGTAAAGTCAGTATAGAACTCTTCAAGGATTCACTTTTATGCGTAAAAGTGGTGTCCCCTTATTATTATTATTTTTTTTTGACGGAATATATATATATATATATATATTTACAAACATACAAGAAAATTTGTATTACTTATTTATTGAGCCTTAACAAAATAATTTGCAGTTAGTTTACATGAGAATGGGCCATGTCTTGAACAGGCCTAGTCCATACCAAATGGGTTTGGGTTCAAACACAAGCATGGGTTCAAGAATGCTCATAATTCAGCAATTCTACTGTTATTTCACTTATCTATATTGTTATACATTTTTAAACTATATAAAAAAATTCTCAATAATAATTACGAAGATATATATATATATATATTTAGCATGCCATATTTACTGGATTAATAGTTGTGATATTTTAAATAAACCAAACAGTCTTAATAATAATTTAGTAAGATATATGTCGATACTAAATATATTCTATTAATAGTTAGAAATGTCTAAACTTTTTTCAGTGAGATTCATTTTTAATATGCATAATAATTTTTAATATTAAATTATTCTGAATGTTTCGTTGCTATTTATTATTGTTGTTATTAATGTTGTTATTTTTTATTTTATTTTTTTTTGAAAAAGTGGATAAACCACAACTAATATTAATAACTGGAAAGAACACAAGCTCCCACCAAAAGTGAAACAGACAGAACCACAACAAAACAAACACAACACCACCACAACAAAAGCATCACTAGAAGTGATAACACAATCCCAAACCCTCCCCTAAAGAAAACCGGCCAACAAACCACTCCCAACCCCAACCCCCATGTTGCTGTCAAAGTCTAGTCATCACTAATGTTGTTATTTTCATGTAAATATTTTTTTTTAAATTAGATTATATATTTATGTGTTAAATCAAATATTCATGAATAACTTAAATATGAAATAACAATTTTTAGTTCAATTTAAACCTAAATGAAGTTGTGCAGGTTATTTATTTTTTCATTTTTTTATTTTATTTTTATTTTTTATCGTGAAAAAGGCATCCCCATAATCTATTGTGGATAAATGTTAAATTTTATAAACCAAAATATTCTAATAATAATAATAATTTGTATTATGTTTATTTATGTATTTATTTTATATTGAAGTATAATTTCTACTTTAATAAAAGTAATAGGAGTTTTCTCCAATTCTCCTATAACTTAAATAAAAAATCTTTTATTTTTCATATCTCTAAAATGTTTCTATTTCGCCAATTATTTATTTTTAAATTCAAATTTATATAAAATTTTAAAATTTTTCATAGCTTACTCATCTACATTTGTATCAACAATAGGTCTAGCATTGATGGGACTGAGAGAATATGAGTTCTCAAGTGCGGATGTGGTAGAGTATAAAGAGGATAAACTCACATTTAATATGTTATCGTAATGACAAGGGAAGTAAACTCGTCCGTTTTTTATTAGTATATCTACTTTCATAGACACGAGGTGAATGAGCTCGCTGTGTGCCCACGAGATTAAAGTATTTAACTATTATAAAAAAAATTATTGAAAGTATAAGGCTTAAAAAAAAAATAATAAAAAAAACTTAAAAAGGATAAAAACAATATTAAAGGACTGATCTGAAAATTTATAAACTTACAGAGTGACTAAATAGGTAATTTTACTGCTTTGTAACTATTTTTTATTTTTTTATTTTTTTATTTTTTTATTTTTATTTTTATGGGTTTCTGTTAAAAGTTTTCCAAACAATAAAGAATGGCAGGTAAGAACTAATACACCTAGCAAAACGACTTCCAATTGATTCCTTATCTAACAAAACAATCTAACAAACAAATAAATATAATAATGAACTTTTTCCTTCATAGCTTTTTCTCAAAGAAAAAAAAAAGCCTACTTTTGGTATCATCAACCTCTCACATCATTTGTTTTAGGAGAAAGAAACACTTCACCCCCACTTTTGTTAAAAAATATTGAAAAAAATAAAATAAAATAAAAATAAAGCTTTGATATATATATATATATATATATAATTTTTATAGCAGATGTAACCAAGAAGGAAAAGGATATTCTGCCAAGTTCTTTTTGACATTTGTTTTCTAAATTTGGGTTTGTTATGACTTGGTGGTCCCAAGTCCAAGTGGGTCCAGATCTTAGTTTCACAAATAAATTATACTATATATAGGATTAATAGTATAATAATGGAGTATGCAATAAAAGGAAATAAAAGGAAATATTTATTTTTAATATCAAATTTTTAAGCTTATGCATCAAGATAATTGTTTTATAAATTTTTTCATAAGTTTTTTTAACCAATTGGTCACACATATCTATACATACTATTAAAGTTGCATAATTTACTCCGAAAGCATTTCAAAAAATAATTTAATATTTTTTAATAATATTTAAATTTTTATTTATATTACTTATAATATTAATAATTGAAAAATATTAATTACACATAATACTCCAGTTTCTGAGTTATTTAATTATATTATTATATATATGATATTGCCTCAAAACTCCTCACAAAATTTTAAAATCACCAATATGAAGCCGGGAGAAATGCCTAGTGATTAATATAACAAATATTCTATAAAATTTATTTTTTTTAATATAAATAATATTTTATAATTACATAAAACTCTATTGTCATAAATATATATATATAAAACTCTGAAAACCACTCTGTATACTGTATAATTTATCTTAAAAGTCCTTGTTTATAATTATAAAACTTCCTCATTTCAATTTTAATATTAAAATATTATAGAGTTATTAAAAAAAGAATAATATTTTTTTAAAAAGATGAATTTTCTCAAAGAATATATATATATATATATATATAGCAAATGAACCATTATTAGGAAAACCATTTTTATTTTTCTCAATCGGCGGTTTCTTTCGGTCTTGGGCCACTTGACTCTCACATCAAGGCATTCTCTTTGACTCTATGTCGGCATAGTAATAAGTGGATTTTTTTTTTTTATTATATTTTATCATCTATTAATTCTATAAAATATTTATTAAAATAGACCTAGTCACTAAGATTAAGTAGGGGTATATGCGTAAAATGCTCCCCTTTATTTATTACTTTATCAATCTCTAGGCTTCTTATTGGGACCGACTTATTTATTAATATTTAAAGTCTGAGGTAGGATGCTCCCTATTCCCATTTTAAACTTAACATACTCTGCTATATGACATTATAATGCTGTTTAGGGAAACTTTAATCATTATATTATCTGATACCTTGATTTGGATGTAATACCATCAACTCATTAACTCCTACACATAAACTATTTTTCATAATAATTATATTATAATATGGAATCATTTCATTCATCTTTTCAGCTATCGTTATTATATATTTTATTAAAACATATTTATTTAATAAAATTTTAAATATTGTTAATAAAATTATTAAATGTTACATATTTGGTGATAAAAAAAAATAAATTTTAAAAATTATTTAAAAAATTTAGAACTTTAAAAGATGGAGGACTATTTTTAGTAGAAAATTTAAAGATGAAGAAGTAGAGAAGAATAAATTTTGTTTGTAAATGTAAATGTATTTACATAAATAAAATGAGAATTTTAAAATTAAAAAAAGTGGAAATTGTCAAAAAAACCCTACAACTTTGCCAAATTGCCAAACAAACCCCCATAGTTTCGGAATACCCAAAAACGCCTTCCTTTTTCAACTCCATGATTTTTGAAACCCCAAAGTACGTATGGCATTAAGCGAGTGTATTTAAAAATTTTATGGATGAAAATGCCCTTGCACGGAAGTCGTAGTCGCACCCATTTCGGCGGTGTGAGAGGGAAGTGGGTGGGTTTTTCTTAAGCATTACAATTTGCTTGTCTTCTCTCAACTCGCGACTCAGCTCAACTCGCGTCTCCAGCTCTTCTCTTCCCACGCGACTCTTCCCTTTTTCACCGGCGTCTCGAAGAAGAGTCCCATGCAAGTATTCGACATTTCAGTCACTTTGCAATCTAAGGTATTCATTATGGTTTTTTGTTAACTATTCTGTTACGAAGAGACATTTTTCGGTTTTGGTTTGTGATTTTGTTTTGTTGGAAGACATTGAAGCTTTCAGGGGGATTAATCTACTGGGGTTTTGTTAGTCTGCGAGGGAGATGTCTCGGCTAGGGTTTTTTTGTTTTGTTTTTACATTTTCGTCTATGTATACTGATCGAAAATGGTTTTCCGATTGTTGTGCTTTTGTGTAATGTTTATAATCTACGTTTACCCTTTCGGTTGATATGGTTGCAGATTGTAAAAAAATGAGGTCTCCGTTTAAACAATGAGCTTTTACCGCTTAAGTTAGTTCGCTCCGTTTAATTATTTGTATCTACGTTTAATAGTATACGTCATCTGCTTAAAAAAATGATATCGGTGTTTAAGAGCCGAGTGTTTACCGTTTAACAAATTACATTTCCGCTTAACAATGTCTTTGTTATTGTCGCGAGCTTGTGATTATGGCGGTCAATCTAGTTAATGGGCGATGCTACTTGACACCCCAGTAGTCGAGACCGTGGATCGAATTGAAAGTTCACATGATCCCTCGACATCGGGAGATCATCCGAAGGACACCGTTCAGCGAGCATTCTTGAGTTGGAAGCTCGTATACCAAGAGCGGGCCCTTCTTGACTCTCTCTGCGAGAGATACGATAACCGCACGATAAATTCGAGGATCGGGAAAGCATCGCGACTTTCGAGGGCTCGAAGATGTGGCAATCGTTCTTGCCCTGCGTTGCGATGGGGAGGCGATCGTGTTTCGAAGAAGAAAAACACGATCGACTTTTCGAGAGAGGTATTTATCGAAGACGTACGAGAGACGAGAGACTCCATCGAGGGAGCACTCTTCGACGAACTCGTTGGACGGAGGGAGAAGAGGAGAATTTTGCCAAACTCATCGATGGTGTACCTCACGGGTACAATCCTCTTCCCAAATACCTCCTGCTTTCGGTTCCTAATCGGATCGTTGATTATGTCGATGATCTACACGGAATGGGGGCGCTACGCATGGGCGTAGCGACGCACTGAAGTGGCTTATGGAGGACATACCACGAGCCGCTACCCGAGTCTGCAATCTAGATCGCGGGGAAGAAGACCAACACCGGGTATGTTAAAGGGGTTGCAGCGGTGGCGCTTAACATCCGGGTTTTACTGAGTGACCGGGAACCGGAAAGAATGTCCGTTTCTGCAAGATCCCAAGGATGTTGTGCTACGGTGAAAATACTTACCGGGAAGCAAGCGACGATAAAAACAAGTTTGTTATCTCTCGAATGAAAAGAGGTAATAATTCAAAAAAATATTTTTGTTTAGCGTAGAGCGTTAACGTTTAACCATATCATTTACCGTTTAACTTTATTCATCTATCGTTTAACATTATAACTTACCGCTTTAACTTTTGTTCAACTACCGCTTTTAAACTTTTTAGTTTAATGTTTAATTTGTTTGTTCTATGTTTAACACAATAGGTTATAACGTTTAAATATACTGAGTTACATGTGTAAATATAGTTTTAATTGTTTAAACTAAATAATTTCGCTAAGATTGTTTGTTTTACACATGCTAGTTTCCTGAGCTGGTTCCGGCGAATGCTGATGAAGAAGTATTTGTTCGGGCCAACCGTCGGTCGGATGCTATTGCTCCGGAATCGCTTGCTCAAAGGCAAGATGAGAGGGCAACCTCTTCCTTGCGCGTTGGACGCCGCTCTCCTCGCCTGGGCCAAAACGCATTCGCCGAGGCCGAGAAGCCCTCCCCACCCCCGCCCGACCGTGGCTTCCCCCGACCGTGTCGGCCCCCGAGCGTGGCGGCTCCCTAGCGGCACTAGGCGAGGATGTCACTCGCAACTCTCATCGCGAGCTTGCGATTTTGATGATCGAGTTCCCTCGACTTGCCGCTCGGGTGAGGCATTGGAAGGCCGGTCGCGATCACGATCGATCGCGCCTTCCCTTCAAACAAATGAAGCACCCGGGACGGATACGCCGTCGGAGTTCGACGACGAGGACATCATCGAGGGTGGCCCTTCAAAGACGGCCTCATTCAAGAAGCTTGCAAAAAGAGGACAATAATGCCTCTGTCTCCACCCGTGCCTGGGCCGACGATGAAATAATAGCAGATTACCATGCAGCGAGCACCATCGGCGGTCGATGTTGTTAACGTTGATAACATGCCCATCACGGTGGAGGAGATTGAAGATGGCTGCCCGAGTTTTGCAGCGGTGGAAAAGATCGTCGACTCGTTGTTGGGACGACATCACGCATCTGGTGGAACCGGCGCTGACAATCGCGGCATCAAAGATGGACACAATTCATGAAGAAGAACAACCGGACAACGTTGTGTCTCCCATTGATCTCTACGCCTTGGAACTCACGGTTGAGAAGGTCGTTGAGTCTATCCTCAACGAAGTGGAATTCACGGTGGAACCAACGGTGACCGCTGCCGCATCGAGGCGAGACACAATCCCACAAGAACAAGAAGCATGTAAGGAAGTGTCTCCGTTGATGCTTGCCGTCGTGCCCCCATTAAAGGAAGCCAATAAAAAGTAGAAGAACTTCGGAAAGTCTTCATTCGAAGAAAAAAATACGTTGCCAATCGCGCCTCAATAAGTACTGAGCAGGGAGTTGATAAGGATCTTCCTCAACGCCCTATGGACAAGTAAGTTTGAAGTTTTTATGATATTGTTTAAACTGTTTTAGTTACCATTTAAGTAGGAGCGTTAACGTTTAAAATTTACAGATAACATTTAACTTATAAGTGATACCCTTTAAATATTACCGTTACCGTTTAAACATTCAATATATAATTTAAAGTTTATACTTTAACGTTTAATTTTATACTTACAACATTGTTTACATGTCTTTGTTCCGTTCAACCACAGCACTGTCGTGTGGAAGAATGACTCATCACGACCACACGGGCCAATCTATTCGACCGCTCGAGGGGAAGGAGATGGTCGCTGCATCGATGTGATGGGACGCATTCATATGTATCTTGCAAAAGACGATGAGCGTAGTGCCATATCGTTATAAGAGGCGCGCCTCCATCACACGCCACCGGGCCTTGTTCATGTCAAAGCAGGGTGACGACGCACATGAATCCACGATGGCTATGATTGGAGATGTCGCGCGCAACTTGCATGAAGTGGACATCGTCATCCTCCCGATAATTATGAGTGGCCATTTCCATGTCAGTCAGTCCTTGACAATGAAAAACAAGAATACTGGGGCATTATTCTTCATGCCAAAGCGAAGAATACGATAAAAAAACACGCTAGAAATGGTAAGTGCTTTAATAATTTGTGTTTGTGTAATAGTGTTCGGTAAATAATCGGCATTCTAATATGAACTTGTATATCTCGACAATGAACCTATTCGACCTCAGTATCGACATGGAGTTAGGGCGAGTCGGCGACCGCAAAGTACCCGCTTGTTCACGACACTCGAAGCCCCACTGACGTAAAAAGGAAGTGTCGATCGCAGCTGTCTATGTCATGCGGTTTATCGAGCGATTACTCGCCGGGTGAGAAGCTACTGGGTATCGCAGACTCGACGTCCCTTATCTCGCGATTAAGGTATGTTTCCCGCATACTTAGGGAGGGGAGGGCAGCCGGCATCACAGCCAGAGGGGAGTCTTCGCAAGCGGGTTCTTAGTCATTCTTTCTATATTTGTATACACGATTCTTTCTTTAATAATCCAGATTCATTGTTTAACATACACTTTCAGTGTTTAAGTATATAGTTCATTGTGTAAATATCAATGTAATTGTTTAAACTCCGTTTTACTGTGTAAAACGAACCAGAGGGGAGTGTACGCAAGCGGGGTCATAGTCATTGTATAGGTGTAATAGTTTCAAATGTAAACCAGTTTAAATTCAATTCATTTTTTCCGAAGAACATGACAAATTTTGTCAATGTAAATGTACATGTATCTAAATTCAATTAAATTCATTCTGCTTTCGCTTTTGAGGTTACGTTTCTTGTTGGATGATATTGTAGTCCGTAGGTACATTATCGGGTAGGGTTCTGCTTTTCATTTTCATTTTCATTATCGGCTAATATCAACATTCATTTTAATCAGTATAATGATAACTTTTCGCCTTTTAACTTTCGCTTTTCTCGTTTAAGTTTAGGTTTCTCTGCTTTAAATTTAATATTTTCTCGTTTAAAAATATCCTTATTATTTAATAATATCAATGTAATTACAACAAAAAAATATACTTAATATTTTCTGCTTTAAAAATATCCTTATTACTTAATAATCTCTTATAGAGTGTAATGTAATGTTCCGATTTTTTTATGCTGCGACGGGAGTGGAAACGCTGGGGAACCGAGCGTGTATTAATTACGCTGGGGAACCGCTAGCACCATCCCGTTAGTACATTTTAAGCGGATACAAATTTATTTTTAAACGATAAAAAAATAACTAGCTTAAACAGAGAATAAAAATATTTAAAACGTAAGAGATATATTTAAATATAAAGTTCAATATTTAAACAATAATAAGAAGTATATACACAATGCCTAGTCGGCAATGATTCATTCCACGATCTGCGATTGTGACACGAAACGCGGGTAATGGCTACAACGCAACTTTGCGGACCTCGGGACGCTACGACTCGATCCTCTTTCGCTAGGACACCCGAGGTTGCCTTCTCGTCACAAAGGCGGTCGCAAACGCAGTCACGATTTTCATCCATCGGCCCTGTCTATTGTCCGGGTATGGGGAATATAGCTTCCTTATACGCCATTTTTGAAGTCGAAGCTTCCTTCCACAATCACCCGTGTTTCTCGTTCTTCAAGAATTTGAAGTCAAAATTCCTTTTGATTGCAAAAATTCTAAGTGCGTCTCCGAAATGTTCAACGCCTTCAAAAACATTGTCCAATATCCAACGACAACACTTCACTTGATCGGATGAGGAAGGAAGGCATGCCACACCCTCGAGCTCGCCATGATGTGGAGCAAGCTGCTGCCAGATTCTGAATTCCTGCCAACACTTTAGTTTAAACGAACACGATTAATATTTAAACGAGACACAAAATATTTAAACGATAAACATAAATCTTAAACGTTAAAACAAAAAAAGTTAAATAATAAGTTAATAAGTTAATCGGAGACAATAGTGTTTAAATGGAAACTTGATAAATGTAAACAGATGACAGTGGATAATAAACAATAATTAACTTCTACAACTATATAAACATAAACGAGAAGAAACTTACAACGAGAACTCGCTTTTCGTGAGGATACGATGCCACATCATCCGTCTCAACAACAAGATCAACAATGTAACATTTGAAGATGGAGTGCACGTGACACATGCTGCTGGAAGTCAACCTCGCTTTTATATGAGACATACTGCTTTTATGTCCATCGGGTGTGATAAACTTCACCCCGACACGGGAAATATCGAGACCCCATCGCTCACATATTTTTCACCTAACACTGATTCCCAAGAAATCAGCGCTGTGAACATTAGCACTCGTCCCTCCCCGTTGTATCTAGCAATAGCACAAAAACTCTCCATAATTTAATCGGAAGAGCTAAAATTGAATACACCAAATGAGAAGAAGAAAAAGAACAAGAACAAGAACAAGAACAAGAAGAACAAGATATGAGCCTTCTAAACTTTGTTTGAGAAAAAGCAAGCAGGAGGCAAAAAAAAAATTGAAAAACTATGCATAAAGAAAGTTATGATTGGGCGCCATTTTTCCCACCTTTTGCAAGGGCAAAAAAGGAATTTCATATCGTGGACCCACTTTAACTTACCGGCGGGGGGTTAAAAGGAATGTAAAATATAACGGAGGGATGTCCGGGGTGTGTAAAAGTTGGAGGGGGTTTTTGGGAAGTTTTGAAAATTACGAGGGATGAACAGTAATTTTCCCTTAAAAAAATAAAAAAAATAGCCATTACTTTCACCCAATGTTTAAATTTTAAAAATGAATACATGAGCCATGCAATTTATTCGAATTTTAAAAAAATATTTTTAAAATAAAAAAATGGTGGGCTCCATTGGTTGAGTATCCAGTGACAATTGAGCGCTCAATGCCCACTAATCTCTCTTAAAGGTTGCTAAATCATCCTATAACTCATTGAGCTTTGATTGAGGAGTAATGCTGTATAGAGGGAAGAAATCACACGAAATCAGCCACACGACTGATGTGGCTGGTGATGTGGATTTTTTTTTGATAAAACCACGTGAGTTTGTCTCTCTCTTTCTCTCGTATGGCTTCTTTCCCCCACTCCCAGGCCCCGCTGCCAGCCTTTGCTTCACTCCACCTCTTTCCTCCGCCGGTTCCCTCTCCTGCTCCCATCCCCCATTCCGACCGTCACTTCTCTCCCCCGCTCCCGGCCCCATCCCGGCAGTCGCTTTCTCCCCCGCTCTCGGTTCCCGTCCCGGCCGCTGCTTCCTCCCCCGCTCCCAGCCTCGTTCTAATCGCCGCTTCCTTCCCCGCTCACTGCCACCGTCCTAGCCGCTGCTTCCTCCACCGCTCTCGGCCCTGTTCAAGCTGTAACTTCCCAACCACATGAGAGAGAGAGAGAGAGAGAGTCCCACACGAGAGAGACACAAACTAGGGCCGACCTATGCCCTAGTTTCTCTTCACAAACGAGAGAGGGGCGGCGGCCGGAAGCGGGGGAGGGAAGCGAAGGGCGCGAGCGGTGGTCGGAAGCGGTGGCCAGTCGCGGGGGAGGGAAGCGATGACCGACACAAACGAGAGAGAGTCCCACACGAGAGATGTGCCCTAGTGTTTACTTTATTGAATTTTTTAATTAAAAAAAATTCACGTCACCAGCCACATCAGTCGTTTGGCTGGTTTCGTGTAGTTTCTTCGCTCTATATAGCATTACTCTTTGATTGAGTGGCCATTAAAAATTCTTTTCGAATTATCAATTTACTTCGGATTATATTCTCCACCCTAAAACTAAAATTCAAGAAACAAGGTCAGAACTAGGGGATATAAATCCCCATTAGAGACAGGGCAGGGACTAGGAAAGTTGAATATATAATTTAAATATTATATATATAATATTAAAAAATTACTTATATTAAATAAAAATATATATTGTTAAAGATAATATATTTCATGTATTTATAAATGATAAAAATAAATTGAAGACAAGGAATCCCTGAACTTAGGTAATCTCCATCGGGACAAGGTCGGGAATGAGTTTAGCAAGTCTTGTTGGAGAATATTTCTTCCGGTGAATCCCCGCCTGTAGTCATATTTATGATTTAGTGATTAAAAAGAAAAACTAATTCTAAAAATATATAAACAAGAGACCCACGTTAACGCAAAACAAAAGTCCGCAGAACCTCCAGACCATAAAACCATCACACTCATCCAAATACCTCTGCATGTCACCACGCGCTTTCCACGTGCCATCTTCCCCCTTAAACCCTTCGAAATAACCCTAATTAAAAATCCAATTTTTATATCCATCTCTCCCCCAAATCCCTCCTCTTCTCGTGCTCCTTGGATCCCTTTCAAACCCTAACAAGCTCGAAGAATCACTCTAATGGCCGCCGACGATGAGCCCAAGAAGGTCAAGATCCTCTGCAGTTGCGGCGGCCGCATCCTCCCACGGCCTAGCGACAGCGCGCTCCGCTACGTCGGCGGAGACACACGTATCGTCTCTGTTCGGCGAGATGTTTCGTTCTCCGAGCTCTCACGTAAGATCTTGGACTCCTTTGGCGGCCCTCTTGTTCTCAAGTACCAGCTCCCTGATCAGGACCTTGATGCTCTTGTCTCCGTGTCTTGCCCTGAGGACTTGGATAACATGATGGAAGAGTACGATAAGCTTGTTGATGCTTCCCCTGATGGCTCCTCCAAGCTCCGTGCATTCCTCTTTTCCCCTTCCGAGACTGATGGCAACCCCCTTGAGGCTGGGGACTCTGGGCACCGCTATATCGACGCTGTTAATGGGATCGGACGCCGTGATAGTGTTGCCAGCGTCACCAGTGCCACCAGCGCCACTAGCGGTGCTTCGCATAACTCCGACACAGCCTTCGCCGCAACAGATTGCGCTACAAATGAAGGTAGCTCTCCTACTCTTGATTCTAAACTGGGTTACCAAGAGCCTGCTTCGATTCATTATGGGCATCCCCAGCCACTATCGGAGTTGGCTGGGGCGCCGGCGCAGTCTTTTGTGCCGGTGAGACCATTACAGCCGCTGTCACAGTTGCCACCTTTGCCACCTTCTTATTTGAAGCCTGCGATGCCCGTGCCTGTGGCACAGGGGCAGACTGTGCGGCTGGATGATTGCTATATGTGTCAGAGAGCGTTGCCGCATGCACATTCAGATAACTTGATACAAGAGAAAGGGAATCCTTCTTCCTCGTCTTCTCTGGGGAGTAGTTTTGCGGAGGTGAATCCAGTGTTTTATAGTCACCACTCAGAGGATATGATGAGACAACATAGAGCTGCAGTAGGGGATAATGTAGTTGATGCAAGAGCTGAAAATGCTGTCCTTGGAGGTCATTTGGGGGTTTATGGGGTTGCTCCGATGTCTGAGGCTGAGTATGGTGGAGGTGGGAGAGAGGTTCTTCAGAAAATGGAAAATCTTGAGCATGCTAGGGGTTTGGCTCCTGCCAGTGTGATGGGTTTGGCGCCTGCCAGTATGATGGACTTTCTGGGTGACATTTCATATGGAATGGTTGCAGGTAATGTACCTCCTTGGATGCATTTTGAAGATTTTCAGCAGCAGCAGCAGCAGCAGCAGCAGCAGCAGCAGCAGCAGCAGCAGCAGCAGCTAAGAGGGCAGACTTTGGTACCACCTCCATTATATCCAGTTAAGCAGGATGTCGTATCTAGGCCGCTTGGTGTTGATGTTAGTTCGACTAGGAATGCTAATTTTCAGCCAGCAGAATCATCAAACCTGATACCATTTACAGAGGGCTCCAATGATTATGTTAGACCTGTTGATGGGATGATGGGAAGTCTCCGATTAGGTCTTTCTGAGGCTGCCAGATATGGTGAGCAGGGAAAACCAGTTGTTAGACCAAATTATGGCGTCCCCAAAGATGTAAAACTTGATACTTCATTAATGGCTGAGCATAGCCATATTTATGGGGTGCAAGTTGGAGGACCTGGCATACAGGTTTCGAATGCTGTTGCAAATCATGGAGTTCTTGAAAAGAATGGTGTTATATCAACAAATCAACTGCCCCCACTCAGTTATGGTGTTCCTTACTTGCAGAGTCTTCAGACAAGTGAGATAGGCAGTGCATCAATGGTTGTAAACCAGATACCTGATTCACATAATTTAGAACCTGGGCATGAGCCTCCAATTCCCAGTGAGCGTTTGCTTGGGGTGCCCACATATGCTTCTGCCATTGATTCTACCTACAATAGCCACGCCATTAATCATAAGATTGCTGTAGGTGACTGGAGAGGTGAGACATCTGGAGTTCACATGCAAAATTCTGTTGATCAAATGCCATCTCCTTTAGATGGTAACATGTCCAGTACCTTGGTCTCAGCAGGCAATCCTGCAAGTCATGTGGAATATCTCCAAGAACCTCTACCATCTGACTCACTTTTTAGCAACCATGACCCTTGGAATGTAGCTGGGGTAACACATCAATTGCCTCCAAGAACTATTAGAGTGGGCGGCAAAGAGCCAGTTGCTGCAAGAGACTTGTGCATGGAAAACTTTGCAGGAAATACCACTGATTCCAATATTGTATCTCTTTTAGAGGAAGGTGCCCTTCACCATCCTCTGGACCCTGTGGCCAAGGAGGCACACCAACATGTTCAATACACAACAGGTTCATTTTTCTGTTTTTGTTTATAATATCTTTTATTTTTCATGTATTTGCAAGTATAGTTTCTTACTCTTTTTGATAGAATGCAAAATACAAAATTTATTATGATAATATAAGCCTTTTTCCCTTTTTTGTTGAAGGATCAGTCGAGGACCAAATTAAGCAAGATTTGCAGGCCATTGCTGAGGGTGTTGCTGCATCAGTTCTTCGGACTTCTGCACCTATTCAGTCATCTTTAAATCCTGCGCATAACCCAGATAATGCAGACTTTCTTAGTGCTGTAGCTATGGTTGATCAGAAAGTTGAGGTGATAATGTGTTTTTAATTTCCTTTCTCTTTTCATCTTAAGCAGTAGGCAGATATTAATTTATATTTATTTTCTGCTTCAGGAAACAAGGGCAAAACAGTTGGATAAGGTCAATACTGGTATTCAAATCACTGAAGACATTGGGCGCCTGCAGGTTTAACCTAATTGTCAATATTTTTTTCTCCTTATATGTGATAATTGTAGTTTATTCTTTTCCCCTTCTTTGGGCTATTATTAGATAATCAAGAGCATTGATCTTGAAGAATTGAAAGAACTGGGTTCAGGAACGTTTGGAACCGTGTACCACGGCAAGTGGAGAGGCTCAGATGTTGCAATAAAAAGGATTAATGATAGGTGTTTTTCTGGCAAGCCATCTGAGCAAGAACGCATGGTAATCACAAATTGCAACAATTCTTTTCTGTACCTCTGACCGGTTAATCTTACTATTCATACTTGCATATTATATCAGAGAGCTGATTTTTGGAATGAGGCCAGCAAGCTTGCTGACTTGCACCACCCAAATGTCTTAGCATTCTATGGTGTTGTTTTGGATGGTCCTGGGGGCTCTGTTGCAACAGTAACTGAATATATGGTTAACGGTTCACTTAAACAAGCTTTACAGAAGAATGACAAGTAAGTCATTTGCTTCCATGCATAATTGATAAAGGCATCAATAATCATATTTGGCTAGTACTATTCTTTATGCATTCAGTCAGCAAAAATTACAGTAGTTTGATTTCTTACTAGCGTGCAACAGGACACTTGATTTTCGTAAACGCCTTTTAATTGCAACGGATGTGGCATTTGGAATGGAATATCTACATGGGAAGAACATTGTACACTTTGACTTGAAAAGCGACAATTTGCTTGTTAACTTAAGAGATCCTCAACGTCCTATATGCAAGGTATTTTTATCTACAACAGTTTTCAATTCAATGGTAATAGTGGTGTGATCTTATGATCTTATCTCTGTTTTCATGTTGTTAAACCATCAAGAAGAATTCATTAACAATCCAGTTACAGCCAATTTGTGTTACAAAACAGTTTTAGTGTTCATTTAATATTTACTTAAGATAATGTAATATGCAGAATCTTTATACCATGAAAATTGTCCTTAATCTTCTTTTATGCTGCCATAAGCCTTAGTTGGATTGAGTTAAAATTTGTGAACTCCACTAATCATCTTGGAGTAGTGCATCATATTGTATATAAAGTGCAAATACCTTCCATTTCTTCACATTTTCCCATGTTCCTTTCACATTGAAGAAATGTTCTGTGATTTTCTACTTGCTTGTAATATTTTCGTATGCGCATGATTGCTAGTGCTTGTGTTTGAGACTCATGTTTTTGTTGTGCTTTAGAAATTTGGATCTAAAACCTTTGAGACTGTCCACCTAACATCTCCTTTAACAGAGGTTCTTATACTGGTGTCTTTTGATTCGGGATTCCAAAAAATGAGATCTTTAACCATTTCTGTTAGGCAAATTTTACTGAAAAAGTTAAATCATGCATTAATAATTTTTGCACTCATTTATTGTTAGGTTCTAAATGTCATTATAATCATCCAATGACATTTTCATTGTTAATCTAAATTGATTTGGCAGTATGCTAAAATCTGAAGATTTGATCCCCAGATTGCCTTTGCCTGAACTGCTAACCACTTTCCATCAGGATCAAATTTAGCATAATAGAGAGTAGTGTCTAACCAACTGATCTAGCAGTGGCTGGATGCCTGGATCCAACGTAAATCTATTGCTGCATCTGCTAGATGTCTTCTTCATTGAAGAGGATCAATGTTAGAAATATCTCCTGATTTGTTATCGAGTTTATATATATGTTCCTACCTTGAACCTTATTTTGTTTTTACTTGTTTGGGTCTTAATCCTTTCTCTGAAACTCTTCTATGTATATGATGGATATGCTGCAATTTCATGCGTCAATTGTCTAATGTTCAAAATTTTTCTTGTTGCAATATTAAAACTTGCAAGGAATGCTGATTGTCTGATAGTCATGTTATTTCTCCTGATCAGAAGTTAATTATTGTGAGACATGTTATTTTATATTAGACTACAGTCAAAAGTTTGGCATAACACATCCTTCTTGCTAAAGCATGATAGTGAAAATCAAACTTTGTGTTAGTTTTGGCATTGGGTATACCTTAAAAAGTGAGTTGGGATACCCCAACAAGCAATAGGAGTTTAGTACTCAATTCAGTCTCTTCATTGTAACCTTAGAAGTCATTGTGGATGACCTATACAAGTAATGGCCGGTTTTTGTTCTCACCTAATTTCTCCATTGTGATTGTGGTTGTGTTGGTGTTGAATTATCTCTCTGATATATGCGACTTTGGCAGAGATGAGGTGTCAAATTATCTACATCATTAAGGCTTAATGCCCTATGTTCTGACTTCGAAACCACTTTAGCTTCTTTCAGCCAAAAAAGTCTTCTCTCTCAAACTCATGCTTTAAAGTGAAAGCAGCCAGATGATGGCCTATCCTATTCTCTGTGGACGCAAGACAACAGGACACAATGCCTTTGGTCCCCTATTGGTTGAGGAATTAGATGAATAAAAGCAACTGAGGATGGGACTTCTAATCCTACATGGGGATTGTAATAAGCAAAATTTATTTAACATGATTGTTGTTTAGTATTCTTCTTGTTCCCAGTCATTTGTAGAAATTATTAGCTTTGGCAGCTCAATCTCCCCTAATGGATCAAATTGTAATCCTTGAAACGGTGGGTATAACTATGCTAAACTAGAATCATATCAGTTATAAACAGGAACTTAGTTCCTTTGTTGAATTAGTGATAAATGGGGTCTTAATTCCTCAATTGTGTTGGCTATAAACGCAGCATAACACCTAGGAGCTGTTTGTTCTTTTTAAGATTAAATTATTCATTTGTTCTTTACCCCATGAATTCTCAGATATCAATGTATTGCATCATCTTAGGAGCTTATTTGTTTTCTTTTTTTCCCCCTCTTTTGCCCCTTTTTTTTCGACTTTATGAAGATAAGGAATTTTAAAAAATGCTTCAAGTGCATGATTTTGAATGTGATTATAAGTCATAATTCACCCTTTGCCGGTAATATGACCCTTGGCTAGGACAGGTGCCGTCATGTTTCGATGACAAACTATTTTAGTCTAGTTATTTATGCTGAAGTTTTGTCTGGGATTTTCTGGTACAAAATCTTATTTGGCGGTTAACATATGCGGCATGCTGTTGTAATACAAAATAGCCTAGGCTTTGTATCAGAAAAGTACACTGGTTTTTCTTGGTTATTTCGGTTAGTTCACATGAGAGAAGGAATTTGATTATGTAAGAAACTTCAGTTTGACATTGAATGCACTTCATTCAGCCTACCGAGGCACTTATCGGGCAATGTCTGTGCTAGAAGTCTAGTAAGGTGTATGTAATTTGATCTTTTTTTAAACCTTTCCATAGGTTGGTGACCTGGGCTTATCTAAAGTGAAATGCCAAACTTTAATCTCTGGTGGTGTACGAGGAACACTTCCATGGATGGCTCCTGAGCTTCTAAACGGCAGCAGCAGTCTTGTCTCAGAGAAGGTCCGCACAATGTTCTCAAAGTTAATAATGCAGTTTACATCTTTTTCTCATCCACTTCGTATTATAATTCAGGTGGACGTGTTCTCCTTCGGTATTGTAATGTGGGAGCTCCTCACTGGAGAAGAACCATATGCGGATTTACATTATGGAGCAATTATAGGTAATGACACCTGCCTTTGCGCGCAGAAAAGAATTTAGTTCTTCATTGTCAACATTTTAAGCAAAACTTTTTGTCAATAGGTGGGATTGTCAGCAATACATTGCGGCCTCCCATCCCAGAGAACTGCGACCCAGACTGGAGATTATTGATGGAGCAATGCTGGTCTGCTGAGCCATCAGAGCGGCCAAGTTTCTCCGAGATAGCCCGCCGGCTGCGTGCCATGGCAGCTTCCCTCCCCCTTAAAGGTCAGGCTCAACCACACCCTCCACCTGTTCAATCACATGCACAGAAATGATATCTGTTTGCTTTTTAAGCTTTGGTTTTCTTTTTCATGCGTTCATTGTGTTGTAGAATGTAAAAAGAAAGCGATGATGACCTTGTTATTGAAAAAAAAAGGGTGGCCTTTTAAATTCAGCGATTTTCGTTTATATTGGTTTATTTATCAAGTACTTGTGATTTGAAAGTTACAGAGGAAACCCATTTGTAATTTTTTTTTACCTTGGTGATATTATTAGGAAATTTTTATGTGATTTGTTATGTGGTGTCTGTCATTTATATATCTACATGCGTTTAAATTAAGATGAGATTAAATGACCAAAGTACCCCTGTGTAATTTGCTTAGCTAAACATAAACCTTTTATATGGTTTAAAAAGTGAAAATTATTAGACTCATATAAAACTCGGAGATGACTAAAGGGTGGTTTTTTGTGTGATCTCACACATTTGATAGTTCAATGAAAAGCTTCAGTGTAAACTTAGTTTATTTCAGTGTGAGGTATTTATGTAATTTCTGTAATTTTAGGAAATTTTTAAGCTCAATTTGATTTGTTAATCATCTTCAAAGGCTAATTATATCTCTGATGAAGCAGTTATACGATTAACTTTATCTAGAGTTCAAATTTCATTGGCCATAGTAGTGGCGGTAATAAGTCTCAAGTTTGCAGTTAACTGGATCTAGCGTGGCTAGTCAATCAATTTATTGTTCACACGTATGCCCCTAATTAACTGTATTTGTAAATTTTAAATAATCTATACATTTACTATACATATTATTATAATAAATGTATAATCTACTCGGAGAATGTTTTTAAGGAATAATTTTTAATTTTTTTAATAACATTTAAGTTTTTTTATTTATATTATTTATAATATTAATAATTAAAAAATATTAATTACACCTAATTAATTATTTATGTAATAAATATCATAAGACATTCGAAATCAAAGATATAAAATAGATCAAAGGTATAAAATAGTTTCTATGATAAGAGTTGTTTAATTATATTATTTTATATATGATATTGCCTCAAAATTTCTCATAAAATTTTAAATTTTCCGATGCGAAGTCGGGAAAAATGTCTAGTTATTATAAATATAGCAGTGTTTGGTGACCTTGGTACGCTCCATCTCCAACTAAAACATCTAATGAATATAAATAACTAAGTGCCCATAAGTTATACGAAAGCTATACCTTTCACTTTTTTTATATATTTATCTTGATAATTTTTAATAAGTCTAAAACAAGATCAATTTAACAATTAATTAAAATAAAAAAAAATTAATCTGAAAACAAATAATTTGATTAATTTTAGTTGAATCAAATTTCAACCACCTCCAGATAATGGAAGACAAACAAACCACAAAACGAGAATGAAAATTCCAAGAAGAAGCCGTGATACCCAAATCTCTGGTGTCTTGAGTTTTATTTTAATTTTTTTTAAATATGTTTTTAAAATATATCACAATATTCCCAAATAATTTTATTCACCAAAACCAGCTCCAGGCTCACTTGTAAGTGTCTAGTGAGAAAAAAAACAAAAAAAAAAACAAAAAAAATAAAAAACTTATATTTTTTTATTAATTTTTATCAATTTTTTATTATTGATATCCAGATTTAGAAAAATTTTATGAAATTTTTATAAAGGGTTTAATTGCAGTACAGGTCCCTATAATTATGTACTTTATATTTTTTTAGTCATTTTAATATTTTTAGGTATAATTAATTTCTCATATTTGATCGGATTGGGTCATTTTAGTTCACTCTAATATTTTTAGATATAATTAAATCCTTCTAATTTACACTTACTCATCTACATTATGGACTAGAATGACCCAACTCGACTAAATATGAATAGTTAATTGTGCCTAAAAATATTATAAGGATTAAAGGGGCAGAAAGTACATAATTACAAGGATCTGTATAGTAATTAAACTTTTATAAAGAGGTAAGTTTGATTGAGTAGATTTTTCCTTGATATATTTGTTTTTATGTATACAACAATTTAAATTTAAAACCACATACTGAAACAAGTCATGTTTCTACCGCTTTGAAACTCTTATTTATTGTATTTTATTTTTAAAAAATTATTTAAATAAGATTAGTTATTATTATTAAAATGGAAAATATTCATATATATTTGTTTATAATATTTGTTCTTTATATTTTTAAGTGGAAATTGCTAAAAAAACCCTTTAAGTTTGTAAAATTGCCAAAAACACCCCGTTAGTTTTACAATCCCCAAAAACCCCCTCCTTTTAAAGTCTATGTTTTTCAAACCCCCAAACCCTGTAACGGATATGAACGGAGTGAGTTTCAAATTTTTGGACAAAAATGCCTCAGCATGGGGAGTCGGGGTCACGCACCATCTCGCCGATTTGAGAGGAAGTGGGCGGTTTTCCGTAGGGTAACCCCGAGAGACGAATTTATCGGAGCCGCTTAATTGCTTTTTTTCTCAACTCACGCCTTCGCCTTTTTCCATTTCAAGTCGCCTCCGAGTCGTTCTCTACCGCAAGCCTCCGTGAATTGGCATTTCATCGCCTTTTTCCCTTTCCACCCAGATCTCAAGGAGAAGTCCCCCGCCAGAACTAGTTGGCATTTCATCGCTTTGCAATCTAAGGTATTGAGTATGGTTTTTACGTTAACTGCTCACTATAAAGAAAGATTTTTTTCTGCTTTTGTTTTGTGCTCTGCTTTTTGTTGGAAGATATCAAGTCTCGCAGGGGATTTCTACCGGGGTTTTGTTAGTCCGCAGGAGATTTCTGGGCTAGGGTTTTGTTTTTGTTTTTGCATTTGTCGATGTATACACTATCGAAATAGTTTTTTTCGATTGTTATGATTTCGTGTAATATTTATAAATGTACATTTCCCGCTTCGCTTGATATGGTTGCAGCTTTTACAAACGAGGTCGACGCTTAAGAAATGAGATGTTACGCTTAACATTTGTTGTCTCTGCTAAGTATTCTCGCCTCGCTTAACAAAAATGGGTCTCTGCTTAACATTTTATATCTCTCGCTTAATAACCGAGAGTTTACCGCTTAAAACCTTATATTTCCGCTTAAACTTTTGTCAATACCGCATGTCGAATGTGTTGTTATTGTCGCAGTTTGTGATTACGGCGGTCAACCTAGTTAACGGGCGCTGCTATTTGACACCTGGGCCATGGAGACCTTAGTCGAATTGAAAGTTAACACGACCCCTCGACATCGGGAGATTATTCAAGCGACACCGTCTATGCGCTGCTCATCGAGCTCGAAGCCATATACCAAGAGAGGGCCCTTCTTGATTCTTCTTTTGCAGAAGGTACGATGGTCGCACTCAATAAATTCAGATCGGGAAAGCCTCGCCGAGTTTCGCACCTCAAGATGTGGCTCTCGTTTTGGTCTCAGCTAGCGACGACGACGCAGCTGGTCTTTCGTAAGAAGAAAACCAGTCGCCGCTCAAGGGCGGTATCTATCAAAGACCCACGAGACACAGAGACTCCATCAAGAGCACTCGTGCAACTTGTTCGACGTAGGGAGAAGAAGATAATTTTGTCAAACTCCCCGATGGTGCACTTCATGGGGACAGTCCCTCTTCCCAAATACATCATGCTCGGTTCCGAATCGATCGCTGATTACGCCGATGATCTACCGACCCATGGGCGATACGCACGGGCGCAGCGACGCACAAGCTGGCTTATGGAGGATATTCCACAAGCTGCCGCCCGAGCGCAAGATAGATGCGCCCGGGAAGAAGACCAACACAGTGGTACATTAAGGGTTGCTTTCGGTCGCGCTTAACGCCCTCGGTTTTTACGAAATGATCGAACGGGGAAGAAAGTCCGCTTCTGCAAGATCCCAAGGATGTCGTGCTACGGTGAAAGTACTTTCACCGAAGCAAGCGACTGTAGAAAACGAGCTTGTCATCGCCGATGGAAAAAGAGGTAATAAATCATGGACAATGTTTAACATAAGTCTTTAATGTTTAAACATTTTATTTAGCGCTTAACTTTAGTATTTACCGCTTAACTATTATTCATACCGGTTTAAATATTTTGTTCTCCGCTTAATTATATTCTATAACGCTTTAAATATATAAACACTCGCTTAAATATAGTTTTTTTATAGTTTAAAATGAATGATCTCACTGAAATTGTTTCGGGTTTACATATGTTAGTTTCCCCGAGATGGTTCCAGCTAACGTCAAGAAGAAATATTTGTTGGGGCCAACCGACTGATGGATGCCATCGCTCCCGAACCACTCTGTCAAGGCGTGATGAGAGGGCAGCTTTCATCGCGGCGTGCCGGACGCCGCTCTCCTACTTCCACCCCACCACGCCGCACGCATTCCTCGACGCCGAGAAGCCCTCCCCTACCCCTGCAGATCGCAACAACCCCCTACCACGACAACGATAGCTCCCCGACCACGGCAGCTCCTCCGACCGCGAGCACTCCCACCGGTGATATCGGGCTAAGATGTCACCGCGAACTCTTACGCAGTACGCCGATATTGACGATCGAGTTTCTGCTTGTCGCCGTGCGGAGGCGCTCGAAGGACGTTTCACAACCGACCGCGCCATCCCTCGAAAGAACTCGAAGCACCCGGACGAACGAGGCGTCGGAATTTCGACGACGACGTACATCATCGGAAGGTCATTCCAAGGCGGCCACATTCAAGAGACTTGCGAAAAAGAGGAGAATAATATCGCTCTGCCTCCACCGCCGACCGACGATGAACAATAGCAACACCATCGGCGGCCGATGTCAGTCATCGAGTCTCGCTCGCTGATGACATGGACACGACGCTGGAGGACATCAGACGATGCTGGCCGCTGCTGGTCGAGAAGGTCGTCGACTCTTCTCGATGAAATCGCCGACCCGTGGAACCGACCGCCGAGATCAGTGCATCAAAGATGGACACAATCCCTCAAGATCAAGAACAAGTTAAGGGCGTGTCTCCCAACGATGCCGTTGTCACGGCCACGGCTGAGAAGATCGCCGAATCCGCTGCGCGGCCGCGGCCGGGGCCGACAAGAGATCAAGCCCAAGCCGCATACAATCCCACAACAAGAACAACCATGTAAGGATGTGTTCGAGCTGATGCTCGCTCGCCATCGTCCCCCGCGATCGAAGGAAGATGTCGATGAAGACCCCGACCGAGCAACGAGAGAGATGATCAAGGCCAATCAAAAAATCGACTGCATTTTGCTCGGAAAGCTTTTTATTCAAGAAGAAGAAATGGGTTGGCCTCGAGTCGTTTTAACAAATACGAGCAGTGAGTCGATGAGGATCTTCCTCAACCGCCTATGGATCGGGTAAGTGTAACGCTTTTTATGTTATTGTTTAAAAGGGTTTCTTATAGTGTTTAACTATTTCCTAATAGTGTTTAATACCTTTTATGTTATCATTTAAGTTTTCTACTTATCGCTTAATTATATATAATATCATGTAACAATTGATAATATCATTTAAATACTTTACAATATGGTCTTATTATATCCGCTATCGCTTAATCCCTCAAAGACCGCTGCATGGAAGAACGACGCCGCAAGACCACACGCCGATGATTATACACGCCGCTGAGGGGAAGGAGATGGTCATCGATGATGTGATGGACGCCAGATGCATCATACAAAAAGTCGCCGAGCAAAGAGCCATATCCTTACAAGAGGCGCGCCCATCACCGGATCGCTATACTGCTTATGCCAAAGCAGTGACGACGCATACGACACAATTATGGCTATGATCGGGATGCCGCAAGCAACCCGCATGAAGTTCAAATTGTCATCCTCCCGATAATCATGAATGGCCACTTCCATGTCGCCGTCTCCGACAATGATAAACAAGAATACGTGCATTATTCTTCATGTCCGGGTACGATAAGGACGCTGCTGACATGGTAAGTTCTTTAATTACGTCCGATTAATATCTCGCTTTGGTATTTAAATCGGTATTCTAATCTCGACTTGCATATCTCGACACTGAATCTATTCGACCTTTGTGTCGATATGGAGTTCGGGCGAGTCGGCGACTGCAAAGTACCCGCCAGCACGGCATACGTAAAACCCCACGCCAAAAACAAGGAAGCGCCGATTGCGACCGCCTCACGCCATGCGGTTTATCGAGCAATCATCGTGGGGTGAGAAGTTACGGCCACCGCAGATGCACGCTCCTTACCTCGGGACACGCTATGTTACCCGTGATACTTAAGGAGGGGAGGGCACCATGGCCCATGACAAAGGGGGGTCGCACAAGCGGGTTAAATTTTTGTTTTTGAATAACATGTCCTCAGTATATCCGATCACAATTTTTTTTTCAAATGTAACTGACAAATTCAATTCATTGTTTTCGTGTTCAAGAACATGACTTGTATATCTTAATGTAAATTTTGTTTGTTTTGAATTGTAAAGGTGTTAAATTCCATCTCGGGTTTTTATTTCATTGTTTAATTTACGCTGTAATTGTGTACATTTCACTTTCATTGTTTAAATATACTATATATCGCTTTAAACATCAGCTTTTAAATATTTCAAAAATACGTGTACCCGCTTAAAAATAACACTCGCCTCGCTTTAAATAAATGCACTCATTGTTTAAACATCGCTTGAAATATTTCAAATTACATCAGATCCGCTTAAAAATAACAATGTCTCCTGTAAATACATTCAATTCGCTAGAAAGAGTAAGAGTTTAAATGTGGAAAGGTTCCCATCAATACACAATGTTTCCCCGCCATCGCCGGGTTTATTAACAATGCCTAGTCGGGCATGACGCTTTCATCTGCAAGATCGCCGATCGCGACCGGATCCTCGGCAGCTGCCGCAATGTAACTCGCGGACATCAAACGCCATGACTCGATCCTCTTTTTCGCCCTAGGCCGCCTGAGTCGCTTTCTAGTCACAAAGCGGTCGCGAAACGAAGCTCACGATTTCGCCCTCAAGGCCCGCCATCGCTCGGGTATGGGGAATATAGCTCTTTGTACGCCAGCTTGTAATTGTCGACGCTGAAGTACCCGCTAATAAATCGATGTACGCTGAGTGTCCGCTCGCATTAGTCACGCCAAGCATGTTTCGCAAGGGATACCATAAACTTGCCACCTTCGATACGAACAAGTTCTCGATGGCGAGATCCACGTAGTTGTCAGATTGGTCGATCACTCGTAATCGATCATCGACACAACGACCAACACGAAGACTTTCGGCCGTCCCCTCAACAATGATCTCTAACTTCGAATGTATGTCCGGGCATAAGTAGCTCTCCCATTTGGTCGCTTGCTCACGCCGTTACATAACATGCGCATCAACTTGAACCTCGCAAATAATGTTAAACAAAGATAGATGATGGTTAAATAATCTCGTCAACATGTTTAAACATTATTGTAATTATTTAAACGAAATGATTAATATTTAAAGTCAGACAAGTGTAATGAAACAAAGATTGAGAATGTTTAAAGGGTAATACTAAATGTTAAGTGTAAACCAACATTCGCAGACCTTATGGAGTCGACCATTTTCGGCCACCGTAAATGACGAGCTTCCTTGATCCAAGCATTGAACGACTCGCGACGCTCGAATACATCTCACCCCAACGATCACCTCCGAACAGTATAATTCAACCAATGTGCCATATCCGATTTATTAATCAACCAAATGATGAGCTTCGGGTGATACGGGCCTGCAGCTCATTCACTGTATCATCGAAATCTTTAGCCGTGGATGCCCACGCAATGCGGAAGCATATAGACCAAGACTCCTCCCTCAATGCCTTCCCAAGTCCGACATCGCTTTCATAAAATTGGCCTCCAAATGTCGAAGATAGTACGCATGTGGCGAAGAAGGGAAGACTCTCGCAATTGCGCTCACAAGGCCCTCGACTCGTCCGACACGAAGGTAATTATCTCATGCTAATCTCCACCTCGTGATAAGGCATCGCCTAACTTAGATATGAACCAAGTCCAATTGGCATCGGTCTCGTTGTCGACTATACCGAAGGCAACGTGGAAAAACCCATTGTTACCATCTTTCCCTGTGGCACCCAGTAGTGTACCCCGATATTTTCCAAGGAGGTGGGTACCATCGAGAAACAGAGATCGGCCCGCAAGCCCTCTTGAATCCCACAATACACGCTACCGAAAGAAAAGAATGCACGCTTTAAAAACGATCACCGCTCTCTCCACGATCGCAACGCCGCCGGATTTGTCTCACCCACCTTATCCACATACCAAAGCAAACAAATCATAGCTCGGAGATGTCACCGCTGCCGAGGACCACCCGGCATGCTCTTTTCCCAACCAAGCCTCGCTTGTATGGTATGTGGACACCATGTTCCCGCAACATGTCCTTCTCGAATGTCGATGGCCTTGCATAAGGGACGGTCCTCGAGCTTCGAATCACTCGCAGCGCTAAACCCATTTTTTTCGACGCTTTTCGGATGCGACGCCGAACCTACGCCACCACCGCAAGTGTGCGACGGGTTGATTGTCTTGATTCGAAAGTATTTTTTTGTTATACTCTTTTGATGCATGAAGGCGCTAACGACAACCATCGGCAGCAGCATTCCACAGCCACCCGATGTTTTTTTTCGCTCTTTATGAATTTGAATTCAAAAATTCTTTTTGATCGCATGATTTCAAGTACATCCCTCGAAAATGTTCGACACCGCCAAAAACGTTGTCCAATATCCAACGACAACACTTCGTAATGATCTCGACGAGGAAGAAAGACATCCCACACCGCCAGTGGTCACCATGGGGATGAATGGGAGCACTCGCAGAATCGAATTCTCGCCAACACTTCACCAAAATGAAAAGATCAATACGTTAAGCTTTTGAGAGTATAATGTTTAAGCGATAATGACAATAGTTAAACGTTAAATTAAATACTTAAGCAATTAACTAATAACGTAAAGGACTAGTATAATATGTTAACCAAAATGACTGGACATATTTAAACAATAACGACCCCTGCATAACCGGAATAATTAAAAGAAAAAGGAACTTACAACGAGTAAACCCTCGCTTTTCATTAGGATTCGCAACGGGCACATTTTCTGCCCCTCGACGACAAGATCAACTACAACGACATTTGAAGATGGAACGGACGTGACACATCCACTGAAGTCAACATCGCTTTTTCGATTGGGCAAACCGCTTTTATATCCATCCGTGTGATGAACTTAACCCTCGACAAGAGAAACTTCGAGACCCCATCGCTCACATATCTCGCCTAACACCAACTCCCAAGAAGTCTCGAGCCGTGAACATTAGCACTCTTCCCTCCCCGTCGAATCTAGCAATACCACAAAAAAACTCTCCATAATATATCGGGTCGAAAACCAAATCGTACAAAACCAAATGAAATGAAGAACAAAAAAAGAAGACGAAGAAGAAGAAGTAGAAGATGTAAAGAACAAACAAAGCAATGAAAGGCAAACAAAAAAAGTGCACAGCTAGTACGATAGAGGTTAGACTAGACGTGATGTGATTGGGCGGTATTTTTTTCCCTCCATCCCAATGGGCAAAAAGGGAAATATATGTCACCGTCATGCGAGGAAGACATATTGTCATCGCTCGAATGAAAGTTCTCAACTCAACATGAGTCTCTCGTAAACGCTAAGCTTTTTTTATGTTTAAACAGATACATATAGTGTTTAAAAAAACGGTTAATTGTTTAACTAAAGTCTATATCATTTAAATAATATGTTATTGTTTAAATCGAATGCTTTTCACCGACATCGCGCTGAAGATGGGTACCTCCCCGGGTCACTCGCTTAAAACATCTTTACGTATTTTCTTAAACACCGCTGTCATTGTTTAAAGAGTAACTTGAGTAGTGTTTAACTTTTTCTATTGTTTACACCGCTGTCATTGTTTAAAGAGTAACTTTTTCTTAAACACCGTTGTCACTGCTTTAAAACATATTTACGTATTTTCTATTGTTTACAACGACGCTCTTTTTGTTTCCCACATTGTTTGTTTTTTTACTAGGTCTATGTTTAAATTTCGTAAGTTCACAACAAATAAGCTTGTTTCGCTTTTATTTATAAAAAGATTTACAACATTTACAACATTTACAACGTCCGCTCGGACTTTGACACTCACGACTCGACCCGTGATAATCGAAAACAAGTGTCTCAGACATTCGAACGCTCACAGTCGGTCAGATAACATGCGCATCAACTTGAACCTTCACAACGTATAACATTAAAAAAAGGTTAAACAACACACATTCATGAAAACGACTATTAATCAATGTGTCATGGTCGGACTTAAACGAAGATACTGATAGTTAAACACAGAACGTAATAGTTGTACACTGACGTAATGTTCTTAAATGGTAACGTAAAGTCTCAAGTGATAAATATCAACCCCATCTTAAAGGATGTTTCCTGATCTCCCTCCTCTAGAGAATCCTTCGCAATCACGAAATACGTGAAAAATTTCTTTTCTTACCCAAGTCGAAATGCTCGCTTAATTGCTCGCCTCGTCATCCACCGTCAAGAATCCTCCGATTCGTGCAATTATGAGAGCATTTCGACTCAGGGCGAAAAAGATAGTTTAACTTGTTGCGTGATCGCGGCTAAACGATTCTCAAGATAAGGAAGAAGGTTCACTGAAACATCCTTTCGAGATAGAGTGGTTGTCCATGGGAAGAGGAGGACGAGGAGGAGGAGGAGGAGGATGATGAGGACGACTGAGGAGTGGTCTGTCCATGGGGAGGGTTCTTTCTGGTTATTTATGGTGTGAATTCCACAAGCAGGCTGACTCTTCATATCCGAGAAAAAAGTTAAACGCACAGTGGCCGACATTGACTGATGAGAACGAACGGGTGTTCGAAAAATTATGTTACCGTGCATAAATTTTAATGCCGTCATTAATTCTTATGCACGGGATACCATAACCTCGCCACCGCCACGTCCACCGCCAAAGAATTCAGATCAACGAAAAAGATCACCGCTTTTACGCGAGACTTTGAGAATTTACACGTTAATATGAATAGTTATACATGTAAAGACAACGTTAAACGGAGATGGGAAGTATTACACGGATATGATAATTATTAAACATATTAGTAAAATATTTAAACGTTAAACCAAGTAGAAAACCCTTCAAAGAGTTGAACACGATGTGATTTAGCGCTTTCCTTTCCCACCATTTTCGAGTCAAAAATGGGATTTCACAACATGGACCCATTTGAAGTGAGCGGTGAGGGGTAAAAGGGAAGTTAAACACTAACGGAAGCGGGCGTCCGGGTGTGCAAAAGTAGGAGGGGGTTTTTGGGAAGTTTTGAAAATTACGAGAGGTGAACAGTAATTTTCTCTATTTTTAAAACATATATATAGTGATAATTAACTTTCATATACACATAAATATTTTTAAATTAAATTAACTAATGATTATTATTTAATATTAAATAAAGAATATATTAGTTTATGTATAAATATAGAAATTATATATTATTTTATTTTATCTTCAATCTTTTCAAGTTTCAATCAATGTGATATATGTTTCTGAGAAAAGATGTTTAAAGAGGACAATGGAAGCAAACTGTGAGTGTATCAATTAACTCAACACAAAGTGACACAACTACAACCACAGCTGCAGGAAGAAGAAGAAGAAGAAGAAGAAGAAGATCAATGCTTGACTACAACTCATACTTTGTCTTTTATCAAACTGACACAGATTGTACCTCTTCTTACAATCCGGATCTTGCCTCATCAACCATCAATTTTTCTTTTAGTTCTTTTTTTTTTTTTTTAATAATGTTTTGAAGAATCACACTAGAGCTATTCACTGCATGACAATCTTTATTAATTAATCTTTTCATCTTGTATAATTATATTTGGTGAGCCAACTTGTCTATTTTATTATGATTATTTCAATTTTAATTTAGATTAATTTATAGGATTAAATAAAAATGATGATAATGATATATATATTTGTCAACAATCTTTATCTAATAATTATTGGATATATATCAGGTTTTTACTTACTGATTTTTTTACAAGTCATAAACTCTAAACCACTTTAAACGAGGTACAATAACTTATAAAAAAAAATTGATATCTTTTAACGTGATTTTTTTTAAAATTTTTTTAATATAAATAAAGATTCAAGTTTAAAATTATTAATTTATTAAGCTATCTAAACATCTAAATTATTAATATTTGAAAAAAAGAAAAAAAACTCAGTTGGACCAACCCCTCATTGGTTTATATATTATTTTTATCAAAAAAAAAAAATTGAGAATTTGCATAATTACAGATATTATATGTGTGTGTGTTTGTGTATAAAGTAGTTTTTAATTATGTTTCATGGAATTAATTTCAGGAAGCCTTATTGAAACCAACGGTATCTTCAAATGCTCCCACTAATTCTTTTTCACCAACCCACTCTTTTTTGTGTCATTTCTCAACCGGTAACCACACCACTACACATCCCATATAATATATATATACTACACACTACCTCCACCATTCCCATCCACACCAACCTCCAAAAACCAAATGAACCAACTCAAACCATACCCAACCTCACCGGAAACCCATCACCCACCAATACCACCACCACCACTGGATGGAATAGGAGCAGTAGTTGGTTATCATGTATTATTCGGCAACAAACATGAAGAAAAACAATCTACAATGTTGATAGCAAATGAAACTTTGAGAATCAAGAATGGAAACAATACTACCACTAGTTCATCATCAAATGAAGGAGTTTTGATGATGATAAACAACAACAACAACAACAACAATGACAACAACAATAAGAATTATAGAGGAGTGAGAAAGAGGCCATGGGGAAGATGGTCAGCAGAGATACGTGACCGTGTTGGCCGGTGCCGGCACTGGCTCGGCACGTTTGACACCGCCGAGGACGCTGCCAAAGCCTATGACGCCGCTGCCCGGAGACTTAGAGGCTCCAAAGCTCGTACTAACTTCCCTTCTTCTCTCTTTATCCCTATTCCAATCCCATCTACTCCTAATTCTACTACTAGTACTAGTACACCTAGTAGGAAGAAATGCACTAGAGTGAGTTCATTTTCACAGTTGTGCACTTCTTCTTCATCATCATCATCTTCTTCTTCTACTTCTACTTCTTTTTGTGTTGAGGGTTTGAAAGGAAGACAAGGAGGGCACTTGGTCAACCATGCATGACTTTGTGTTTATGCAGTGGTAGTAAAAGTAGTAATTAAGACAATGAGGGGAATTGGTAAAAGTAAAACAAGGCATGAGTTGGAGAGTGTTCTTCTTTGTCTAACTTTGTTTTTGGTCTTCTTTCTTTGTTGGTATTGTTTCTATTTCATCTTTTGGTAATCTAGTGCTTGTGAGAAGTGGAGTAGACTGAGCTCATTGTCACAGTTGAGGGTTTGAGAAGGAAGCAAGGATAGTGTTGGTCAACCATGCAAGACTTTGGAGAGTATTCTTTGTTCACTTTTATGTATTGGTTTTTGATGTGTTTTGGTGTGCTTTCTTTTATGTTTATTGTTTCTTTTTTCATTAGTGTGCATGTAATCCAATGTGAAATGTGTACTAGGAGTGATCGAGTTCACTGTGTAAGTTGTGTTTTTTTCTTGTGATACTAATTTGAGAGGGAGACCAAGTGGGGAGCTTGTTGGTCAACCATGGATGACTTTGGAGTGTGTTGTTTGTCTCTAATGAGTGTTGTGCTGTTGTCTCACTTCATATTATATATATATATATGTCTCTCTGTGTGTGTGTGGAGGTTTTGGTGATCTTTCATTTATTATATGTTGTTTGTCTTCTTTATAAGTGTACACTTCACGAGGTTAATTATAACTCTTTTTAATTTATAGTTAACAAATAATTTTAATTAAGGTCTGTGAAACACTAATGTTGTTGTTAATATTAATAAACTCTTAAAGGCCTGTTTGGATTTAAATTTTTTTTTTTTTACACTCCCTTATGCGTTTATTGGAAAGAATGCTATAATAAACTTGTCATGAACATTTTTTTTTTAAAAAAAATATGTTTAATAATTTAATTTTATCTACCCATTTAACTTCAGGTAATTTTATTGGTATTGAAGCTCAAGATTTTTATTTAAGGAATGTCATGGTTTTTATTAGCCGTTTTTAATTATGTCTTTTGGCTAATAAAATAAAATGGATATAATTAAAAATATAAAATTATTATTTCATTCTGTACATACTGATTAAAAAGAATATATATATATATATACTGTTGAGGATTGTGGTTTGCCAATATTTATTTTTAAAAAATTATTTATATATGTTGTGTGTGGGGCAAACAACATATTGCAGCAATAATCAAAAATATTTGATGATCAAATATATGTATAGTTAGTGTCAAAAATAGGGCTGGATTTCCCTTTCCCAATTCTCTAACAGGAGAAATTGCTTCCCCGTAGGGATTTCCGTAAGGATTTTTTATTTGCAAATATTGCTATTGCATTTTAGTATTTTACTTATAAATTTTAAATTTTTTAAAAATAAATTTAATGTTGATATATCTATGTTGGAAAATATGAAAACTAAACATATATATAGAGCTCAACAAACTTGACTTGTACTTGTCAAACCAACATTAAAAATCTTATATATATAGAAACTCCAAATGGTTTTTCATATAGGGCAAACCATAAAATTTGGAATTCACGTAAGTAGGCAATACAATCTAAAATTAAAATTATTTGTATCATTATTTAGTGCTTTGGATTTTTTAATGTTTGAAAAAAATTATATATATATATAATTAAAATTATTTGGAATTCACGTAAGTAGGCAATACAAGCTAAAATCAAAACCGTCCCGCCCAGTTTCCCTCATAAAAAACTTCCATCCAGTTTTACCATTCCTGATTGAGAGACGAAAAAAATAAATGAGGGTAGAACAAAAGGTGTGATGTGGTTGGAAAGTCTCAAAGATGTCTCATGATCTTTCCATATCTACAACAAATGATACCCTTTTTTCATTCATTATCATGGCACAATAAAACCAACCAAAACACCATCTTAAATTATAATACAAATAACAATATTAACAACCCATCAATCAAACTTTTTATTTTTATACATATATTTACAAATATTAAAGATAAAAGAGAACAAGATGATTTGATACAAGTGTTAATAGTGTGTGAATGATGAAAGCATAACCTCATTGCTTTCAAGTGAGTAATAGAGAAAAGAAAGAATGAAGTGATGTGAAGGTCTTGCTTGTACGTGTTCTTTGTTGTGATCTTGTACCAGTACTTGTAGTAAAATTTGTGAAAAGAATTGAGAGTATCTTTGGGACAAGACTTGGGACTTCGTAGAGAGACAAAAGCTATGTATATAGATTTAATAGACCCTTTTTTAATGCATTTGTCTCATATCGTATCTTGTACATGTTGATGTTCAATGATGGCTTGATGGATAGAAAGGATGGATAGGTTTGTACATGGATAATGGGTAGGTAGCTAAGTAATGGTATTTAAATCATAGAATGATGATGGGCTATGCATGCATTAGCTGTGTTTATTTATTTATTTATTTTAGTATTTTTCCATTTGAACCTTAAATGTTGATTATTTATGTTAAAAAAGTTATGAATCACGATGTCATATCACTGTAGTGATTAATATATGATGTTAATTTATAATATATACATATATACATACATAACTAATTAGAAATTTATTTAAATTTAAAATAATGTGAAAGAGGACAAATCACTGTTTATCCATGAGGCGGGGTTTCAAGTTTCAACACTCAACCTCTCCTGTAACATTATCAAGCTTTAGCTACTGAATTATGCCATTGTTGATATTTTATTTATTATCTATAGTTATTTTTCATAAAAAAATATTTTAGTAAGAATGGGAAAAACTTATTTATTTATGTATTTATAACATGACAAGTTATGGCACACAAATTCTTTAAGTCAAATTTTCAATTTTTAGTATAGAATTTAATAACATCACCACTCCTTTGATCTGAAGCTTATTATTTTTTTAATTTGTAGTTTGTTATTCTCACTAATTTTATTTCTATTATCATTATTTTAGTATTTTAATTTTTTTTTTGAATTTTGTAGGTTACTTCGAAACTTTTTGAATAATAGACGACAAATGTGCCTTTTTATGAATATAAACAAGACTAAAGACAGACTAAAAACCCTGGATGTACTGAGTATGAGAATAGTATACTGATCCCGTGAGCGAATGTATGAACAGATCGAGGAACGAAAGACGATGAATCAGTGACTGCTGGGGAGAGATTTAAAGCCATGACCTCCCCCTTACACTTTGATGTCATACCATTGGGCTATCCAATGGTTAAAACTATTTTTTATTATCTTAAATTTGAAAGCAATCAATTTAGATTTTTAAATATATATGTATATATATAATTTTTAGTCCTTGCTATAACAATATTATTGGTTCTCATTTAACTCATGTTTCAATTGTACTTTTTTGCAAATTGTTTCAACCATTTTAAAAGATTAGAAATTATAAACGAAGTAGATAAATAAAGCATTGTAAGTTGATTTTGGCAATTTATATCACATCAATAATTATAAAAATTTTGAAAAACTTAAAACCAGATAATATGTGGCAGTTGATGTGACAAGAGTAATAGAGCCACGTAATGACACATCATCAATAAAAATTAATAGCATCAACATCATTGAACTTGAAATACATATATTAGCAAATTGTTTTCTTTACAGACTCAAGGACACAGGGCATCATAATTTTCAAGAGTTGCACTTTACTTGACAGCGAATTGCCACAGTATTTTACGGAACGGTGAAATTTCATGTCCTCCTGTAATCCAATTTTGAGAATTGTTTTATTTATTTATTTACATAAATATAAATAAAATATATGTCAAGGACAAATATACTTAAAAAACTTAGTTGTACAACATCTATACCCTCCACTTGCGTAAATTAAAATTTAAATTTGACTTCTCAATTAGATTTTATATTTTTTTAAAAATAAATTAATATAAATATATATATATATATATATATTTTGACAAAGTGGATAAATCACTTTTGAAAACATGTGCATAAGGGAACTCTTTTGGGAAGCTTAGCTTTATTAATAAAGAATACGCTCAACTACCACACATTATGATACCCCGTGTCTCAATTGAAGAGAAGAGTTCATACCACGTTAAGTTAAATATATACTATTAAAAAAAAATTATTCGCTTAGTATGTAAAATAATATTATTATCTGATTATGTGTATCTTATATATTGATTCTTTTAAAAAATTTTATTACCTTACATTCATTTTCCTTTTTTTCCTCTTGAACATCGCATGTATGGTGGAAATACCGGGGTTACATTCATTTTCTCTTGAACACTACGTGTTTGGGAAAAAAAATTGGGGTTACATTCATTTTTTTTTTTACCTCTTGGACACTATGTATGGGAAAAAACAGGGGTTACATTCATTTTATTGTTTCCTCGTGAACATAGCATATATTAAAAAAACCTGAAATTTTAAAATCGTCAAAGTCTTCATGCTACAAAACATTGTTTTTAGCAAATTATTTTTCAATTGAATTAACATATTTAAATATTACCATTTTACTCTAATTTTTTTTTTTCCACTAATGAGCTTATTCCAAAATTTTTTCTGGGTTTTAAAAAGTTCTTTTTGTTCTTCGTAAGCTAGAGTTTCGAAGGCATCGTATTAAGTGAAACTAACTTTCTAGTGCATTCATCAGATGAGATCATGTTTGAAAGAGAAGAAAATTGTAAATTAGTAATTTTTAAAAATAAAATTTTTTTTTTGGCATAATTTTTAAAAAATTATTTAAAGTATTAAAATATTAGAAGATTCTCATGAACCTTTGAAAAATATCATAAACCTACAATCTTTTCATAAAGAATAATATCAATTAATAAGTGTCTAACAATGTCGTCCTTCAAAAATTTTTTAAGTTAATTTTAGATTGAGATATATAGTTATGCTGATAGTTATAATTATAGCTATAAATGTGTTGAATGAGAGGCTAGCTGGTCCAAAATTGCAAAACGGAAGAAGCACAATTGAAGAGTATAATTCTTCTTGAATTTTTGGCCAAGTTTGGAGTCAAACATTTTGATTTTGAAGCTTAGTCAGAGAGTGGCAAATCTGAACACCATTTATTCTTTTTTAGCCTGATTGAATTGAACTTCAAATTTAGAGCCAAAGATACAAAAGGGAAGGTACAGCTGAATAATATGATTTTTTTTCTTGAATTTTTGGCCAAGTTTGGAGTCAAACATTTTGATTTTGAAGCTAAGTCAGAGAGTGGCAAATCTGAACACCTTTTATTCTTTTTTAGCCTGATTGAATTGAACTTCAAATTTAGACATCATGAATTCATTCGCTAGCGTTTATTTGCCATTCAAAACTTTCATATCATGATACATTTTTTTTCTCCATTGAAAAAAATAATCCATATATTCATTTCTCATGACAAAGATTATATACTCAATTGTTCACTATGAATCCCGAACAAACGTTTTCTTATCTCTTATCAGGAAAAATAAAATAAAATAACAACTTTTGATACAGAAGTAATTTTAATTTTTTTTTAAAAATATCAAAAATCTATTAACCGTTGAATTTCAACTCCGCACATAATCCATAGAAGAAGAATAAGAAATTGATGCATGATTCCAAGAACCACGGAGAGGGAAAGAGATCTTAGAACTAGCAAAACAATGATGAGCATGAGCTTTATCTTCAGAACGGTGAAGAGCACAACTACAATTTCGGTGATAAGGTCTCCGCCGAATCTCATCATCAAATCCGGAGAGACAACCATCAAGAACACATTGAAGCAATCCTTGAGCTGCTTCCATGGTCCTTTATTCTCCTTCTTCACTCTTCTATGATCTCTTTGTTGTCCTTTAACTCATCACACATATGCATATATATATATATATATACATATAATGAAGTGGGACAAGTCTAAAAATGCAAGCGAGACTTGGCTAAAGTTTGTTCCGGGGTTGAACAGGCAAGGGATGGAAAAGGTTATATTTTTTTTTGGAGTTTTGTAAGTTTGGAAGTCAAAGTTTGGATTATTGAGGCTAAGTCAAGAGTGAGGCAAATTTGAACATTGATATTTATAATAATATGTCCATGCAACTCTCTGGATTAATGGCACAATTTGGTTTGGTGTTTAGTGAACTTCCCTTTCTTTGTTGTATAGCTCTTGACAACAAGATTCATTGGATCTTTATTTATTTGCCACGTTTTCTCTTTGTTGGTCACCCAACTTGATCGTCTCAATTTCCTTTCCAAAATTACAAAAATTTAAAAATTAAAAATTTTGCAAGTATATATATTTATATATATAAAAGCAATTTACACATTCCGTGATTATTAGATGAAGTGAATTAGAAAATAGATAGACGTTTGTTAGTATTTTATTATTATTATTATTATTTTACCTTATGGGATCTATCTAAAATGGTTTGAAAAATATTTATTTAAAATGAAACATTATTTAAAAAATAAAAAGATAATTATAGTCGGTCAAAAATAATATGGCAATTAGATGCTTAATATAGACCCGGTAATAAGCATATAAAATAGATAAGTTACTTGATAATTGAAAGTTATTCAGACTAAATCAAAGACTGATCAAATGGATGTCATGTTCACACATGGTCTTCTGTAGACCAACCTAAAACGTGGTTTGAGTCAAGTTTAATTTATTAACTTTTGTTTAGAGTTGAATCTATAAAAAATTAGAGAATATATACATTGGATGGAAAATTAAATTAAACAATCTCACCAGGTTGGACTTGGTGGCAAACACAGGCTTATAATTAATTAATTAATTATGTAAAATTTAATTTAAGTTAAAATAGAAAAATTTGAGTGTAGTAACTCTACTTTGACCAGGATTCTTTAACTTCAATCTTAATTGGATTTAATTTATATGGTCAATGACTGCAATTTACAACATGTATACAAATTGTTAGCGTGGCTATGTGATTAATAAAGTTATGAGTTGCCTTTTCAATTTTTTTTCTCTAACAATTCTTATAAAAAATTAAGCAAACACATAAAAAAACATTTTTGGATCAAGGACGTTTAGCTACAAGCTTTGTAGCGCACGGTCCTTTTCACTTGGGGGTGAAACATAAGTTCAAATCTTTTGCTCAAAAAATGTAAGTGATTGAATGAATTCTCATTGGTAGAGCTAGACTCTCTAAAAGAGCTAACAGTAACAATCTTGTTGATAAGATATATTATGAATTAGTTCTTTTAATCATACTTAATAATAATTTTTAAAAAACTTATTTTTACAAGTTACCATTAGATATGTAACCTGAAAAATTTTACTATTTCTGGACATAAGTCACTGGGTGTTACTGAAATTGCTTATTTGAAAAATATTCTCTCTCACTCTCTTTTTTTTTTTGTTTTTTGTTTTTTGTTTTGTTTTTGAGTTTTAGTTTTCTCATTTTTTTCATTTTTTTAAATTTAGTATTTTATAAATCCTAACATTTGATTTTTTTTTTTCTTTAAAGGACATCTTCACAAACCAAAAAAGAGGTTACTTAAGAAATTATAAAAAAAATTTATTCTCTATTTTAGGGATGGACAACCTACCCATGCAATGGCTTTGGCACTTAATATTCCAAACATGAGCACTATGCATTCTAGCCATTTTTTTTAAAGTTTCCGAAAGATAATTTAATACCTCTTGTATATACTATTTAAAATAATTTAAAAATGTTTATTTTGAGTAGAATTTTATTTTAAAAATTAATTATCGGATGTCCATAATAATGTGACAATTCGATGTTTGATATAGACTAAATCACCAATGTAAAAAAAAGAAGAAGATGAATTGCGTGATAATTAAAAATTCTTTGACCAAATCAAGGCTTTTTTTAAATATTATATTTTTTAATTAATTACAGAAATATGTATTTATGTAATTATTGCACATATTTTTTAATATATATATTTTTTTAAATTGTGGGTTCACCAATTTTTTTAATATTAAACTTTTATTTTTTAAAAAAATCCATT
>NC_052473.1:16124066-16194052 GCF_009730915.1 Dioscorea cayenensis subsp. rotundata | reverse complement strand
GGGAAAATGACAAGTGGAATAGAAAAAAATAAAAATAACCATAATGAGAAGCATGAAAATGAGGAGCATGCTATTCCGCATGCATGCGTACGTGAACTAAAGAGAAGAATCTAAAGGCGGTGCACATTCTTAAATGCCTGGGACGCACACTCTTTATGGTTTTAATGGTTAAGTGTTCCCACAAATAGTCTCGCTTTCCAAACAAAATAAAAAAAATAAAAAAGATTTTCTGGATTCATTAGATAATGCAATGTTGCTTTTGGATTTGAATTGGTGGGATTGTATTTCCTGCATGGTCTCCAACTCCTTCACCAAAATGAGTGGATTTCTGTTTCCCAATGCTTCTTTTGTCAATAATGTTGGCCATCATTAATTGGAGATGGAAATTGCCAGTGAGAGGAGATGGAGGTCTTAATTCGGAGAAGGTGTGGGAGAGTAACAAGAGGAGACGTTGGAGATCAGAGGTGGCGATGGTAAGTGGGCGACGATTCGATTCTTTCATTATTATTTACATTATCCCCTTCTTCTTTCTTTCTCATCCATTGCCGGCATTTGAATTTCAAGTCCACCCCGGCCATGAAAGAGAAAGAAAGACGACGGGAAAATGTTTTCTTTCATTAAAAGTTTTCATGCCAACAAACTATATATATACATCCCAATCAAATTTGATTTCATTTAGATTTGTATTTTTTAAAATAAAAATATTTAAAACAATTTTATCCTTACAAATCCTAACATAAATAAATTTTAATTTAGATTTAGATTTGTATTTGTATTTGTAAACATAAAATTATTTAAAACAACTCTATCCTTACAAATACATTTGGATTTATATTTTTAAAAATAAAATCATCAAAAACAACTTGATCCTTACAAATCCTAACAAAAATACATGCCAAATCAAATTTGATTTGAATTAGGATTAAATTTTTAAAATAAATCCATCTAAAAGAACCTGATCTTTACAAATCCTTACAAATCTTATTTAATGTATTAACACAATTTTAGAACAAAATCCAACACTCTAACTACATAAATTGTATACCTTACTTGTATAAAACATAATATAAATTCATTCTAAATTTGCTGCTTATATATAGTCGTTAGTTTTTTTAATTAAAAAAATATATTAAAATATAGCTAAATAGTAATTTAATTTAAATATTTTGACATGGGGAGAATAAAAACTGAGTACCTGAATCAGATCATACATATATATATATATTATATATTTATCATAAATTTAAATTTTATAGGCTAAAAATAAAAGAGAAAAAATATCGAAAAATTTAATCACTTTAATATATATATATATGTATATAATCTTGTTTTAAATTATAAGTTTGTTATATATATTTTTAAAAAGATATATATATATATATAATAATAAAAATACATCCCAATCAAATTTGATTTGATTTAGATTTGTATTTTTAAAAATAAAATCATTTAAAACAATTTTATCCTTACAAATCCTAACAAAAATACATTTCGATTTGGATTTGGATTTTTATTTTTTTAAAAAGTAAAAATCATTTTTAAATGAACTTTATCTTTACAAATAGTAACAAAAACACATCCCAAATCAAATTTGATTAGGATTAGGATTAAATTTTTAAAAATAAAATAATCTAAAACAACTTTATCTTTACAAATCCACAAAATCTCATCTAAAATATTAATACAATTTAAAACAAAATCCAACACTTTAACTACATAAATTGTATACCTTACTTGTATAAAAAATAATATAAATTCCATCTAAATTTGCTGCTTATTTATAGTCGTTAGTTTTTTTAATTAAAAAAAATATATTAAAATATAGCTAAATAGTAATTTAATTTAAATATTTTGACATGGGGAGAATAAAAAATGAGTACCTGAATCAGATCATATATATATATATATATATATGAATTATATATTTATCATAAATTTAACTTTTATAGGCTAAAAATAAAAGAGAAAAAATATCGAACAATTTAATCACTTTAATATATATATATATATAATCTTGTTTTAAATTATAATTTTGTTATATATATTTTTAAAAAGATATATATACATATATATATAATAAAAAAATACATCCCAATCAAATTTGATTTGATTTTGATTTGTATTTTTAAAAATAAAATCATTTATAACAATTTTATCCTTACAAATCCTAACAAAAATACATTTCGATTTAGTTTTAAAAATCATGTTAAAAAGAATTTTTATCTTTACAAATCCTAACAAAAACACATCCCAAATAAAATTTGATTTGGATTATAATTAATTTTTTAAAAATAAAATAATCTAAAACAACTTTATCTTTACAAATCCTAACAAATCTCATCTAAGGTATTAACACAATTTAAAACAAAATCCAACACCTTAACTACATAAATTGTATACCTTACTTGTATAAAATATAATATAAATTCATTCCAAATTTGCTGCTTATATATAGTCGTCAAATTTTTTTATTAAAAAAATATATTAAAATATAGCTAAGCAGTAATTCAATTTAAGTATTTTGACATTGGGAGAATAAAAACGGATCATATATATATATATATATTATATTTATCATAAATTTAAATTTTACAGGCTAAAAATAAAAGAGAAAAAATATCCTACAATTTTAAAGGATTATCCTTTCCCTTTCTTATATTGGATTGCACAAGCTTTACTTGCAAGCACTGATTTGATGAAGATGGGATTTGTCTAATGCATTAGTTGTAAAAAAATAATAATATAAATAAAATAAATAAATAAATAAATATGCATGGAATGAACGTGGTGACCATTTGGTCTCTTGGCCTATGCAAACCCTATATATATATATATATACACACACAAGTGGAATAAAAAAGGCCTTTTAAGTTAATATATGAACTTGGTAGCCACTTGGCTTCTTGGCAGGCAAACTCAATATATATATATATATATATAAGGGGAGACATGACAAGTGGAATAGAAAAATAAAAAAAAATAACCAAAAAAAAAAAATAATGAGAAGCATGAAAATGAGGAGCATGCTATTCCGCATGCATGCGTACGTGAACTAAAGAGAAGAATCTAAAGGCGGTGCACATTCTTAAATGCCTGGGACGCACACTCTTTATGGTTTTAATGGTTAAGTGTTCCCACAAATAGTCTCGCTTTCCAAACAAAATAAAAAAAATAAAAAAGATTTTCTGGATTCATTAGATAATGCAATGTTGCTTTTGGATTTGAATTGGTGGGATTGTATTTCCTGCATGGTCTCCAACTCCTTCACCAAAATGAGTGGATTTCTGTTTCCCAATGCTTCTTTTGTCATTAATGTTGGCCATCATTAATTGGAGATGGAAATTGCCAGGGAGAGGAGATGGAGGTCTTAATTCGGAGAAGGTGTGGGAGAGTAACAAGAGGAGACGTTGGAGATCAGAGGTGGCGATGGTAAGTGGGCGACGATTCGATTCTTTCATTATTATTTACATTATCCCCTTCTTCTTTCTTTCTCATCCATTGCCGGCATTTGAATTTCAAGTCCACCCCGGCCATGAAAGAGAAAGAAAGACGACGGGAAAATGTTTTCTTTCATTAAAAGTTTTCATGCCAACAAACTATATATATACATCCCAATCAAATTTGATTTCATTTAGATTTGTATTTTTTAAAATAAAAATATTTAAAACAATTTTATCCTTACAAATCCTAACATAAATAAATTTTAATTTAGATTTAGATTTGTATTTGTATTTGTAAACATAAAATTATTTAAAACAACTCTATCCTTACAAATACATTTGGATTTATATTTTTAAAAATAAAATCATCAAAAACAACTTGATCCTTACAAATCCTAACAAAAATACATGCCAAATCAAATTTGATTTGAATTAGGATTAAATTTTTAAAATAAATCCATCTAAAAGAACCTGATCTTTACAAATCCTTACAAATCTTATTTAATGTATTAACACAATTTTAGAACAAAATCCAACACTCTAACTACATAAATTGTATACCTTACTTGTATAAAAAATAATATAAATTCATTCTAAATTTGCTGCTTATATATAGTCGTTAGTTTTTTCAATTAAAAAAATATATTAAAATATAGCTAAATAGTAATTTAATTTAAATATTTTGACATGGGGAGAATAAAAACTGAGTACCTGAATCAGATCATACATATATATATATATATATATATTTATCATAAATTTAAATTTTATAGGCTAAAAATAAAAGAGAAAAAATATCGAAAAATTTAATCACTTTAATATATATATATGTATATAATCTTGTTTTAAATTATAAGTTTGTTATATATATTTTTAAAAAGATATATATATATATATAATAAAAATACATCCCAATCAAATTTGATTTGATTTAGATTTGTATTTTAAAATCATTTGAAACAATTTTATCCTTACAAATCCTAACAAAAATACATTTCGATTTGGATTTGGATTTTATTTTTAAAAGTAAAATCATTTTAAATGAACTTTATCTTTACAAATAGTAACAAAAACACATCCCAAATCAAATTTGATTAGGATTAGGATTAAATTTTTAAAGATAAAATAATCTAAAACAACTTTATCTTAACAAATCCTAACAAATCTCATCTAAAGTATTAGCACAATTTAAAACAAAATCCAACTTTTTAAATACATAAATTGTATACCTTACTTGTATAAAAAATAATATAAATTCAATGTAAATTTGCTGCTTATATATAGTCGTTAGTTTTTTTAATTAAAAAATATATTAAAATATAGCTAAATAGTAATTTAATTTAAATATTTTGACATGGCGAGAATAAAAACTGAGTACCTGAATCAGATCATACATATATATGAATTATATATTTATCATAAATTTAAATTTTATAGGCTAAAAATAAAAGAGAAAAAATATCGAACAATTTAATCACTTTAATATATATATAATCTTGTTTTAAATTATAAGTTTGTTATATATATTTTTAAAGATATATATATATATATATATATATATATAATAAAAATACATCCCAATCAAATTTGATTTGATTTAGATTTGTATTTTTAAAAATGAAATCATTTAAAACAATTTTATCCTTACAAATCCCAACAAAAATACATTTCGATTTGGATTTGGATTTTATTTTTAAAAATAAAATCATTTTAAAAGAACTTTATCTTTATAAATCCTAACAAAAACACATCCCAAATCAAATTTGATTTGGATTAGGATAAAATTTGTAAAAAAAAATAATCTAAAACAACTTTATCTTTACAAATCCTAACAAATCTCATCTAAAGTATTAACACAATTTAAAACAAAATCCAACACTCTAACTACATAAATTGTACACCTTACTTGTATAAAAAATAATATATATTCATTCTAAATTTGCTGCTTATATATAGTCGTCAATTTTTTTTATTAAAAAAAAATATTAAAATATAGCTAAACAGTAATTTAATTTAAATATTTTGACATGGGGAGAATAAAAACGGATCATATATATATATATTATATTTATCATAAATTTAAATTTTCAGGCTAAAAATGAAAGAGAAAAAATATCCTACAATTTTAAAGGATTATCCTTTCCCCTTCAAATATTGGATTGCACAAGCTTTACTTGCAAGCACTGATTTGATGAAGATGGGATTTGTCTAATGCATTAGTTGTAAAAAAATAATAATATAAATAAAATAAATAAATAAATAAATATGCATGGAATGAACGTGGTGACCATTTGGTCTCTTGGCCTATGCAAACCCTATATATATATACACACACAAGTGGAATAAAAAAGGCCTTTTAAGTTAATATATGAACTTGGTAGCCACTTGGCTTCTTGGCAGGCAAACTCAATATATATATATATATAAGGGGAGACATGACAAGTGGAATAGAAAAATAAAAAAAAATAACCAAAAAAAAAAATAATGAGAAGCATGAAATGAGGAGCATGCTATTGCGCATGCATGGGTACGTGAACTAATGAGAAGAATCTAAAGGCGGTGCACATTCTTAAATGTCAAGGACGCACACACTTTATGGTTTTAATGGTTAAGTGTTCCCACAAATAGTCTCGCTTTCCAAACAAAATAAAAAAAATAAAAAAGATTTTCTGGATTCATTAGATAATGCAATGTTGCTTTTGGATTTGAATTGGTGGGATTGTATTTCCTGCATGGTCTCCAACTCCTTCACCAAAATGAGTGGATTTCTGTTTCCCAATGCTTCTTTTGTCATTAATGTTGGCCATCATTAATTGGAGATGGAAATTGCCAGGGAGAGGAGATGGAGGTCTTAATTCGGAGAAGGTGTGGGAGAGTAACAAGAGGAGACGTTGGAGATCAGAGGTGGCGATGGTAAGTGGGCGACGATTCGATTCTTTCATTATTATTTACATTATCCCCTTCTTCTTTCTTTCTCATCCATTGCCGGCATTTGAATTTCAAGTCCACCCCGGCCATGAAAGAGAAAGAAAGACGACGGGAAAATGTTTTCTTTCATTAAAAGTTTTCATGCCAACAAACTATATATATACATCCCAATCAAATTTGATTTCATTTAGATTTGTATTTTTTAAAATAAAAATATTTAAAACAATTTTATCCTTACAAATCCTAACATAAATAAATTTTAATTTAGATTTAGATTTGTATTTGTATTTGTAAACATAAAATTATTTAAAACAACTCTATCCTTACAAATACATTTGGATTTATATTTTTTTAAAAAAATAAAATCATCAAAAAAACAACTTGATCCTTACAAATCCTAACAAAAAAATACATGCCAAATCAAATTTGATTTGAATTAGGATTAAATTTTTAAAAATAAATCCATCTAAAAAGAACCTCGATCTTTACAAATCCTTACAAATCTTATTTAATGTATTAACACAATTTTTAGAACAAAAATCCAACACTCTAACTACATAAATTGTATACCTTACTTGTATAAAACATAATATAAATTCATTCTAAATTTGCTGCTTATATATAGTCGTTAGTTTTTTTAATTAAAAAAATATATTAAAAATATAGCTAAATAGTAATTTAATTTAAATATTTTTGACATGGGGAGAATAAAAAAACCCGAGTACTGAATCGGATCATACATATATATATATATTATATATTTATCATAAATTTAAATTTTTATAGGCTAAAAAAATAAAAGAGAAAAAAATATCGAAAAAAATTTAATCACTTTTAATATATATATATATGTATATAATCTTGTTTTTAAATTATAAGTTTGTTATATATATTTTTTTAAAAAGATATATATATATATATAATAAAAAAATACATCCCAATCAAATTTGATTTGATTTAGATTTGTATTTTAAAATCATTTGAAACAATTTTATCCTTACAAATCCTAACAAAAATACATTTCGATTTGGATTTGGATTTTATTTTTAAAAGTAAAATCATTTTAAATGAACTTTATCTTTACAAATAGTAACAAAAACACATCCCAAATCAAATTTGATTAGGATTAGGATTAAATTTTTAAAAATAAAATAATCTAAAACAACTTTATCTTTACAAATCCACAAAATCTCATCTAAAATATTAATACAATTTAAAACAAAATCCAACACTTTAACTACATAAATTGTATACCTTACTTGTATAAAAAATAATATAAATTCCATCTAAATTTGCTGCTTATTTATAGTCGTTAGTTTTTTTAATTAAAAAAAATATATTAAAATATAGCTAAATAGTAATTTAATTTAAATATTTTGACATGGGGAGAATAAAAAATGAGTACCTGAATCAGATCATATATATATATATATATATATGAATTATATATTTATCATAAATTTAACTTTTATAGGCTAAAAATAAAAGAGAAAAAATATCGAACAATTTAATCACTTTAATATATATATATATAATCTTGTTTTAAATTATAATTTTGTTATATATATTTTTAAAAAGATATATATACATATATATATAATAAAAATACATCCCAATCAAATTTGATTTGATTTTGATTTGTATTTTTAAAAATAAAATCATTTATAACAATTTTATCCTTACAAATCCTAACAAAAATACATTTCGATTTAGTTTTAAAAATCATGTTAAAAGAATTTTATCTTTACAAATCCTAACAAAAACACATCCCAAATAAAATTTGATTTGGATTATAATTAATTTTTTAAAAATAAAATAATCTAAAACAACTTTATCTTTACAAATCCTAACAAATCTCATCTAAGGTATTAACACAATTTAAAACAAAATCCAACACCTTAACTACATAAATTGTATACCTTACTTGTATAAAATATAATATAAATTCATTCCAAATTTGCTGCTTATATATAGTCGTCAAATTTTTTTATTAAAAAAATATATTAAAATATAGCTAAGCAGTAATTCAATTTAAGTATTTTGACATTGGGAGAATAAAAACGGATCATATATATATATATATATTATATTTATCATAAATTTAAATTTTACAGGCTAAAAATAAAAGAGAAAAAATATCCTACAATTTTAAAGGATTATCCTTTCCCTTTCTTATATTGGATTGCACAAGCTTTACTTGCAAGCACTGATTTGATGAAGATGGGATTTGTCTAATGCATTAGTTGTAAAAAAATAATAATATAAATAAAATAAATAAATAAATAAATATGCATGGAATGAACATGGTGACCATTTGGTCTCTTGGCCTATGCAAACCCTATATATATATATATATACACACACAAGTGGAATAAAAAAGGCCTTTTAAGTTAATATATGAACTTGGTAGCCACTTGGCTTCTTGGCAGGCAAACTCAATATATATATATATATATATATAAGGGGAGACATGACAAGTGGAATAGAAAAATAAATAAAAATAACCATAATGAGAAGCATGAAATGAGGAGCATGCTATTGCGCATGCATGGGTACGTGAACTAATGAGAAGAATCTAAAGGCGGTGCACATTCTTAAATGTCAAGGACGCACACATTTTATGGTTTTAATGGTTAAGTGTTCCCACAAATAGTCTCGCTTTCCAAACAAAATAAAAAAAATAAAAAAGATTTTCTGGATTCATTAGATAATGCAATGTTGCTTTTGGATTTGAATTGGTGGGATTGTATTTCCTGCATGGTCTCCAACTCCTTCACCAAAATGAGTGGATTTCTATTTCCCAATGCTTCTTTTGTCATTAATGTTGGCCATCATTAATTGGAGATGGAAATTGCCAGGGAGAGGAGATGGAGGTCTTAATTCGGAGAAGGTGTGGGAGAGTAACAAGAGGAGACGTTGGAGATCAGAGGTGGCGATGGTAAGTGGGCGACGATTCGATTCTTTCATTATTATTTACATTATCCCCTTCTTCTTTCTTTCTCATCCATTGCCGGCATTTGAATTTCAAGTCCACCCCGGCCATGAAAGAGAAAGAAAGACGACGGGAAAATGTTTTCTTTCATTAAAAGTTTTCATGCCAACAAACTATATATATATACATCCCAATCAAATTTGATTTCATTTAGATTTGTATTTTTTAAAATAAAAATATTTAAAACAATTTTATCCTTACAAATCCTAACATAAATAAATTTTAATTTAGATTTAGATTTGTATTTGTATTTGTAAACATAAAATTATTTAAAACAACTCTATCCTTACAAATACATTTGGATTTATATTTTTTTAAAAAAATAAAAATCATCAAAAAAACAACTTGATCCTTACAAATCCTAACAAAAATACATGCCAAATCAAATTTGATTTGAATTAGGATTAAATTTTTAAAATAAATCCATCTAAAAGAACCTGATCTTTACAAATCCTTACAAATCTTATTTAATGTATTAACACAATTTTAGAACAAAATCCAACACTCTAACTACATAAATTGTATACCTTACTTGTATAAAAAATAATATAAATTCATTCTAAATTTGCTGCTTATATATAGTCGTTAGTTTTTTTAATTAAAAAAATATATTAAAATATAGCTAAATAGTAATTTAATTTAAATATTTTGACATGGGGAGAATAAAAACTGAGTACCTGAATCAGATCATACAATATATATCATTTCATATTATTGTATAGGGGCAATTCGGAAAGTAACATTATTAAAATAAATAATTATTAAAATAGCGCTTCCTTTCAAACATTAACACAACTAATGCTATATTTGAAGGCCATAAGCTTACGCCCGTTTGTCTGTGCGCGGGGTCTGGCCAAATAGGGTCCAGGGCGTGATAATACCTCTTTTAACTTATTCACCACCGTTATGATAACTTATATAATCTCAAGGTTCCAATGTTTTATAACTTAATGTTATTGCTCTAGACTTAGAGGTCGTTTGATTTGCAGTAATGTTTTCTCATTATTGCCCATTATGAAATAATTTGAAAAGATTATCATGTTTGGATTGGTAGCAGTAGCAATATTGGTGGTAATATATGATTATCAACCTTAGAATATTAGCAAGGAACTTGGTAATCCCATTTCCACCAAAATAGATGGCTATGTTGGATTACCAAGTAGGTTGTAATCTAAACTTTTTTTTTCGACAAATATACCATTTGTCTAAAAGAAAATTTTCAAAGACTACATACTTTACCAATTAGATAAAAAAAAAATTTTAGATAATATTATTTTGGAAATATCTTCATCGAAGTTTTAATTTTTTTTATTATAATTAATTTTTTCATAAAAAAAGATTATTTTATCTTAACTTTTGATTTTCTCAAAATTTATGATATAAAGATATTTCGCGGAAATTTATGTAAAAATTAATCTTTCATGTTATAATGTAATTATGTTGATCCCAAATTTTATTTTACTTTAAATTTATTAAACTTGTTCAAAATTGTAAATACAAGGGTATTTTAGAAAATTTGAAACATTATCAAATTAATTACTATGTAATATGAGTTCCCAACCAAACATGGTTATCATAAATTTTGACAATATTTCTAGATATATAAGATTTCCAATCTCATTACCACTAATTAAGTGTAACATATCATTACCATGAACCAAACTACCCATTAGTATTTGACTTATTTATTTATAGTGTTTTATCATTATTATTATCTATTTTGGGAATAGTAGTATTCAATACAAGTGTAAAAATAAGAATTGATCCAAGCTTGTAACTATTGATGGAGTTATAAAAATAAAAATATTGTGAATATTAATTTATAACATATAAATTTAAGTTGTAAATACACGAATTTAATAAGACATTGAAAAAAAAACAATGAGTGTAATGAGAAATAGGAGAATAATATGTAAAACAATAAGGAAAAATATTATTTTAAAACTTGAAAAACATATATAAATAATAGGGAAAATTACCTAAAAGTCTCTGTACTGTTTCAAACTTCCACTGCAGTCCCTCTGACAACTTCATTTTCCATTAGATCCCTCCTTTTTTTAGCCATGTTCTCTTCAGCCCTTGTTGTTAATTCCATCAGTTAAGTGGAGGTAAAAATGTCTCAAATGCCCATGTAACCATGTGAGATGAAAACAAAAAAACAAAAAGTTTCCCTCCAAGTCACATCACATTTAATGTAAAGTATGGTCAGGTATTCCAATGAAGTTTCTTTGTCAGAGAAAAGATGATATTTCACTCCTTCTCAACGTTGCCATTATTTTTGAAGTTGTGCTTGTTCATCTTGGTCTGGTTGCCGAAGCTTCAACTCCGTCTCCCACCTTGTTTAGTTAGCATGTTGGAGTGAAAATATTTATATGTAAGTTGTTGTTGCTCCTGTTGTTGTTGTTCTTCTTCTTCTTCTTCTTCATCTTCGGCATCTTCTTCTTCCTCTTCTTGTTGTTGTTCTTCTTCATCTTGTTCATGTTGTTCTCCTTCTTTTACATCATTTTCTTCATCTGCTCTTCATCAACTTCATTTTCTTAACCTTCGTCTTCGTCATCTTGTCTTCATCTTGCTCATCTTGTCTTCTTCTTCTTCTTCTTCTTGTTATTTTTCTTATTGTTGAGTCCAATTAAGCACACTTTTGCATCAGTAATATACAAAGCTTAATTACTTTTGCCATTTTTGGAATTCCATGCAGGCGTCAGTAACAATGGAAACATTTTCCGCCGTGGAGCGATACAAAGATGAAGGACGTGTGCTTCAATTCACAGTTTTAAGTTCATGGGAGTCAGTCATGGGTGAGATATGTGCTCGTTGGGTCGTAGATGTTTCTCAAGTGAAAGTGAAGTTTGTAACGCCTGACACATATAAAACGCTTTCCCCAATTGAGTCCGACACTATTTTTCAACGTATGTGTCATATATACCATAGTTTTAATAAATTTTTCGTGGACATCATCATCGAGAATGTCAATGTCTCTACTGATGGAAACTCGGCCTCCTTGATCCCATTGTAATACTACAATCACTGATTTTGCTAGTTACTTATCGTTTATGTGTTCCTTTGTTAATATATCATGTGTATTAATATATCTTACTGTATTAAAAATGTTTCCTGTATTGTATTCTAATTTCCCATGTATAATATGTGTTTCCTATGTATAATTTTTGTTTCCTGTGTATATTTTTTTTACCGCAGAGATTCGTTGTCAGACAGCGTCAACTCTAATAGCGATAGTTTTCTCTCCCAACATAATTCTTCTGGGGCATGCAGTATTGCTCAGGAATGACAATAACAACAATGCGGTCAGCCTCCAGTTTCTTAGCTGTTCATGTAGAATGTGGAAAGTACATGGCCTACCGTGCAAGCATGCATGTATAGCGATTATGCAAACAGACACGAATGTCCATTTTTATGTTGATGATTAATTCCCAATGGAATGATATCGTCGGGCGTATGCAAATCCAATATCCCCTATTCCTGACAGTGACAAACCATCTGACGACAACCATCAACTACAACTTCGGCCACCAATATCAAACAAACAGCCAGGACATCCTAAAAGGAAGCGAATAGAGTCGCAAGCCTTCGATGTCCGTGAATTACATTGTAGCCGGTGCCACGAGGCTGGCCATTACCAGCGATCATGCATTGCCGTTATAGCGGACTGACCATGGTAAACCTCACGCTAGCGTATGACATTTGATTTTGCTTTCACATGTTCGGAAGCACAACTTTTATGACATTTTTCTTTACCTGTGTTATTCTCCCGTTTATGTGTTGAAAACCTTATTTCCTGTGTATGTTTTAAATTTGTTGTGTGTAAAATACATTTTCCTGTGTACACTTTTGCTTTACAGTGTATGATATATGTTTTGCTGTGTACTACATTCGAAATCTATGGCTATTTCGCAGGTGTTATATGTTATTGCATAACGACATTTTCAATTACAGACAAACTTATTCATTACAAACGCAAGATCTCACATGGAATTGCATAATTGTTCATGTTTTTTTACATATACGATTAATTCACAGTTGAATGGTATTGTCGGGCGTATGCCAACCCAATATCCTCGATTTTCTGACAATGACAAGCCATCTGACGACAAGCAGGAGCTTAATTTGAATTCGGCCACCAATATAAAAAAAAATGGTCCGACCGTCCAAGAAGGAAAAAAATCGAGTCACAACTCACAAGCATTTGATGCTACTATTTACATTGTAACCTATGCCATCAAGCTGGACATAATTGTAGATTATGTAATGCAGTCATAGCGGACTAAACATTCTATTCATAACGGTAACGTAATTTATTTGTTTTTATTGTTGCCATGTTTAGTTTTTGTCTAACATAAGCATGAACTGTGTTTGTTTTGTTGTTGTTGTATAGTTTTCTTTTTTACTTGTGTGTTAAATTTGTTTCATGTGTATATATTCGGAGTACTATGTATTATTTTAGTTTCATGTGTATAAAATCGACTTCCTCTGGTGTGCTTCGGTTTGCTATGTACTATATCCGTTTCCTATGTGTTGTATTTGAGTTGGTGTGTATTATTTACATTTCCTGTGTATCTTTAACTTTTCTTGTTTAGTAAATTATGTTGATCTGCATTATTTTATGTGTACATTTCTTATTTAAGGCCGGTTTTATAATTAATTGTATACGCAATGTTTTTATTCACAAAGAACAAAAAAAAACACAAGTACATATATGGAAACTAAAGTTATGAAAATGTTATTATTCACATGAATACGGAATACATCAACATTATGACCGTTTTGAAACGGCTTCGTCATTTGCAGTAGCTTCTTTTTTGCTGTCGATATCCTAACGTTAACAACTCTCTTTGTTACTAGCTAACACAAGTTCGAAGAACTACAAAGCAAACACAAAACAAATACAATGTTGTCAGCATATCATACACAGTTAATATATAATATACACATAAAAGTGAAACACTACACATTAATTATTTATGTTTCCTGTGTATTGTCCATATTTTCATGTTTAACATTCCATTTGAAGTGCATCATTTGTTGAGTACATTTCGGATTTACAATTGATTTTGTAATTACAAACAACAATATTTGTCACTTACAAACAACAAAAAAAAGACAAGTAATAACATAGATACTGAAGTTCTTGCAATGTTAATGTTTACATTAGGTACTGATCTCAGAGTCCTATAGATTTATCTCAGGTTTGTCGTTTAAGTCTACCGTTGTCTCCTCCATCATGTATAACACACCATTAAAATTAAGAAAAGCTTAATTTATATAGTTAGTATCCATTATGTATAACACACCATTAAAATTAAAAAAAGTTTAATTAAAACAATCAGCAAAACTATATTGCATAAACCAATTTTTCAAAATTATAAAAAAATAAAACCAAATTACAAATTCAATAATTCTTCAAAATTGTTGAAAAACTTAATATATATTTTTTTGGATATGAATAACGGTCTAATTAGATATGGAATGAATTTTTTTTATAAAATTGAATAAATCTTAATTTCATTAATAAAAAATTACAAAAAAAAAACACAAGATAGCATGACAAGAAAGAAGTAAAGAAATTGGGATATATCATTAAAAGTGATTGATATTCTTATAAAATAAAATAAGTTTTATTAACCAATTTAAAAATACTTCCATTAACTACTTATAAAATAATAAGTAAATATTATTTAAAACTATCGTAATCTTTAAACAAAATTAAAATACTATAAATTTTTTAAAAAATTAAATTTTAAATTTATTATCTTTAAAATAAAAAAACTAAAGTTCCCGAATCCCAACGATTCGTAGTCAAATCAAATTTCGCCGGCGGTTCCCAAGGAGAAAAACAGGGGTAAAAACGTCCTTTCAGTGGACTGAATTTAATTCAAAGCACACAACTCTCTCAAGGGCAGCATCATCATTTCACACCCCATTTAACGCCTCTGTCCTCTCCGTCAACCGGTTTTGGGCTGAAAAAGAATTTATAGAAAAAGGAGGAACCCCTGCGGAAACACAAACTTTTGGGGGATTAAAATGAATAACTGAAACTTTTGAGGGATTTTCTAGTACTTCCCCGTAAATAATATGAGTAGGTTACACGGGACAAAAACGAGTAAAGAATAAATATGGTTTAATACTTAGATATACGTTAATTTAATAAGTAATTCTAAATTAAGTAGCGCTATTTTAATAAAAAAATTTAAAAACAAAATGCCCTATTAAATATAATGTATAGACTTATTTTTATTTTTAATTGAGAACCTCATGATTTTCTCATTAAAACTAACAATATAAGCTTTTACTAGGCAAATTCCCTTGCTTCGCTTCGGTTTTGGTTTTTACAATTTTTGATGGTTGTAAAAGCAATATTATATATAGACATAATTTGAAATAAAATAGTTTAATTAATGAAATTATAACATCATGTAGGAGTTTTTAAGAGAAAATAAATAAAGCAAATGCAAATGAAGTAATACCCGGCATAAGAATTATTCAAAAAATAAAAATAAAAAATAGAATAGAAATAAAAAGGTAAAAAAAAATTAATTACACAATAATAGATATCTCAACCTCTTACATAGCTCATTAAAAAAACTAAATTAATGATCATATTTTAGAAATACATCTAGTTTATGGAGTTTCAATATCTTTCATCATTTAATTATATTATATATTTTGATATTTTTAATTTTTTTCTAATTTACATAGATATAATTCAAGATAAATTGTGTGTTTCAATTATGATTTGCAAATATACCAAAAACAATTATGATTTAATAACTCATAATAAACATACATTTATCACAAAACAAATATTTTCCAATCACTATAATTGGTTTTGAAGGGTTTTATGGAGTATTTAATGCAAAATTAATGAAAAGCAATTAAACTTTTATATTACTAATTTCATAAATAATGCAAACAAATATTTAAATACAATAATATTTAAAAAAAATCATAATTATTCCTTGAAATGCTCTCAAGCCAGATTATATATCTAATTTAAATATATTGTATAGATTTTAATAAAAATCATAAAATGTTTATATGAAATCAATTAATAAATTTTTCATTGTAATAGTTAATTTTAAAAGATAATGAGTTAGACTTGGTTGTGCATCTCAATTTGAGATCATCCTTACTTTCATAGCTCTTCTAAAAATAGCATCTTAATACTCCCTTAGTTCCTTTTTATTTCTTACAAATTCATGTTCCTTTTTATCAGTCATTTCCTAACCTCAAGAAGCATTTATTATTTTTTTCCCCAAAATCACTCCAACACTTTATTCAATTCTTTTTTTGGAATTAAATACGAGAGAGAAATGTGAAGATATAAATTAGGGGTGATTTTTGGAAAATATAACAAATTTTTTATAATAATTTGTGAAATAACATTGATATATGAGATTCGGTTAACCACAATATATAGAAAAAAAAATAGAGGGAGTAGTTTTTAACCCAAAATATCTTCTAAAATATCTTATTTAAGATGTTGTTTTTTCAATGCCATATCACCAAACCTTGTCATCCTCGTTACCACATCATCACATGCCTTATCATCATGAGCCTCTAGTCGAACAAAGTATCAAACAATGCCAACTTTGTTCTTATGCATAAATAATTTTTAAAAAAAACCATATTATATTCAATCAATGATTAATATTCCGTAACAATCTAATGTTTTAAAATTATTAAGAGTTCTATTGGTTTATTTATCAAATTTTGTGAAAGAAATAAATAAATAAGACACAATATTTATTTTCAAAAGATATAAATCAGAGGAATCTAGTTTGTCATGGACTTTTGCACTTCAATGCCTGCTTTAATCTATTTATTTCTTAATTAATAACACGGAAAAAATGCAGTCGACCCACCCCTACTTTCTTTCCATTTAGATTATTTATTTTTGGCCTTTCAACTAGAGAGGGGCACGGGCCGTCATTTGGCCCGGCCCGAATCAGCACGAGCCAAACCCGCCGAGATCATCGACCCGTGGACGGACGCTCAACCCGTAACCGGCCCCTGCATCAGCAGGGGACCGATACGAGTCCTGCTTTCTCAACCCATGAGCCGTGGGTCAACCCGGCGGGTCGCACATCGCAGTTAACCCGCCAGGTTGCTATTCTTTCTCAAAAAGATTTCATAATAAAATTGCCTCTCCACAGATTTGAACCCTTGATGTAATACCTCGAACTCGTGGATAATCATAGAAAATATACTCGGGGAGTATTACTATAGTGGTAGTAAGATTTTTTCTACGATTAATCTTGTTGAGAAACCCCAAGTGAAAAGAATAAGGACCTAAGTGTAAAAAGTTTTTAAAAAGATTTTGGGTTAAAGAATAAATGAAAAGGATGGACATGAAAATGTTTATGGAAACCGAGGACTGAAAGGTAAGATGGAAGGGATCTTTTTGAAATGTTGTTTTATAATCCAGGGATCATTGGATAATTTGAAAGGACCTTTTTGAGAATACTATTTCATAATTCAAGGACCATTTGGGAGTTTTTTTCAGGGACTGTTTTTGTAAGAAATTATGTTTTCAGGGACTAATAGTGAATTTCGGCTGAAGAGTTAATTGAGAGAAAAAAATCTAGAAAGCTTGTGTTGTTCATCTTCTCTCCACCATTTTTTGCTACATGAACTCGAGAGTTAAAAATGAAGAAATGGGAGAAATTAGAGGTTTTTAAGGAGAAAGATTTGGAGATCGCCGGAGGGAGTTCGCCGGAGTGGCTACTTGCTTGGTAAGGGTCTTCTTTGGTGTTGTTTTTGTTTAATGTTTGTGTATGTTTAGATGTATATATTTTGGGTGATTTTGGAGGAAATAATGAATTTGTTTTGAGGAAATTATGATGGAGTTGATGAGAGTGTTGTTGTGAAATTATTTTTTGTGTTAAAAACCTTGTATTGGTGATGAAATTGCTTGGATTGGTGGAGAAGTTTGCCGGATTTACTGTAGCATCACTGTAGCACCGAGATTAGGGTTTGGTTTAGTTAATTAAATTGATGATGATGATGATTAAGGTGTTAATGATGATGGTTAGATTGAATTGGTTGGGTTTAACCAAACTGAAATTGGTTGAGTTGAATTGGTTTTGTTGAGTTGGGTTTGATCAAATCAAGTTGAGATGGTTTGGGTTTGGTTCAATTGATTTGGGTTAAGGATTTTTGGACTGAACCAAGTTGGTTCAATGGATTTTTTGTATAAGAATTGAGTTGGTTCAAGGCTGGTTCAGTGAAATTGAGTTTGGTTCAGTGAATTTGAGTTTGGTTCAATGGAATTGAGGTTGGTTCAGAATGGTCTAGCCCAATTTGAGTTGAGCTTTAAGTGCGATTGGAGACCATTTGATTATGCTGGTCGAGGTTTGAACCGATTGGAGTGAGTGGGCCAATAGAAGTCTATTATTATTTTTTTGTATTTTTATTTTTGAGTTTAAATGTAGTATTTATTTTTGTTATATTATTACATTAGGGTGTTGTTCGGGTCTTGGGAGGGAGTTCCGGGTCTGAGCAAGGAACCCAGGACACCGGAGTGAGTTGGTAGTGGCTATTATTTTTAAATAAATAAATTATTATCATTATTTTTGAAATAATTGTTTAATGGCTAGTATTTTTGGAAATAAATGTTTAAGTATTTCATTTTTATCATGTTTAATTGCGTATAAGGTCTGAAAATATACTTATATTTATTTTCCCTACGATGTGCCATGATAACCCAGTATTGATACATCGGTTTTGTATAATTATACGTGATTTGTGAATAGTAAAAATACATGTATATGTGATTTAATTATTCAATTCTTGTATTTATTTTTGATGGGTATATATGCTTTGATTTGGAGTGATTTGCGAAACCATGTGAGCATATTAAAGATGTTTTATCGGCATTGTTAGTAGAATTGGTTTTCATTCATGGTATAGGAATGGTATCGTGGATCTGGGCTTTACTGGCATTATGCATTGTTATACTTTTGGCATTGGCTTTGTGGAAAATAATGGTTATTTCCGTGATGTGAATGCTTGTCCTGGATAAGGATCCTGTGATATGATTTATATCGATGGTATTATTGCTGTATTTACTTGATGGTTTTGATGGTGACGGGCAAGGGCCCGACCATCTGCGATAGTGGGTCCCCACGCGCCGACCTTTAGAGGTGGCGTGGTGGACTCGGGTATTGATTACTACGAGGGCCGTTCGGTGGGAGTGTAGAGCCCGATCGGATATTCATCGGGTGCAGGGGTCGCCGACCGGGTGAACCCGATGGGTCAACGTTCAGGACATGAGTTCCTTGACGGCTCCGAACCTAGCCGCGCCCGGCGAAGGTTTAGAGAGTTTTTCTAGACCATGTTATCTTTGGGTGAGTGTTGGGTATTACTGTATTTTTGAATTTGAGATTTATGTTATTTTTTTGAATTGTGATGAGGGCGTCTCTCACAAAATTTGTGTTTTCGAGAAAATCAAATTGATGTTGATTTATGTTGAATTTATGTTTCAAAAAGTTCTTTAAAAATGTATTTTTGCTAGAATTCAGTATTTTGGAAAAGTTGGAAAAATTATTTGAGAAGTTGGTATTTATATACTATATATATATCTGTATTTAAGTATTTGAAATTATTAAGCCACTCTGACCAACCCGAATGTCTCTGTAGCTGCAGGGAGGCAGGGACCCTAGATTGCTCGATTGAGTATAGAGCTAGTCGGGGGTTGAATCCGAGGATTGCAGTGGGTCCCCCTTCCTTTCTTTCTATTTATTGGTGTCGTGATCTTGTAGCGGTTGTACCCATAATTTGAGTTATCGTATTCATGGTATTTATGTATTTGAACCCTCGTAGTTGGTGTAAAAGTTGTAAATTGTGATTTGTAGGTCCGATTTTGTTTAAAAAGCAGGTGTCGGGTTTCCGAGTTAAAAGGGAATTTTTAAGCGATGGGTGTCAGCATTTACCCTCGATAGAAGGGTGGGTGTGACATCTTTTTGGTATCGGAGCGTGAGGTTGAGATATCCGGTTTAGTAGAGATCACGGGTTGTGATCCGAGCCTAAGTTTAGAAGTCATGTCTAGACTTAGAGGGGTTAGTAGTGATTAGAGCAGAAAGTTAAGGGCCCGATAGAAGTATTTAGAGTCTCGATCGGGTTAAAACCTAAGTTCGTATGTGGGATTGAGGGACCCGATAGTAGATTTTTGACATTTGAGACAAAGAGTTTGAGTAGTGTACTGTGATCAGGATTATGTGTTGAGATATTTGTCAAAATTGGTTTTATTCAAAATGAGTTAACTTAAGGATGCCAAAGAAAGGTGTTTGGATGCTCTTTATTGATTGATACATAGTGAATTGCGAGTGTGATTATTTACTATCGAGCGGTTGTAGCAAGAGAAAGCAGGGGTCTTGGAACAAGTAAGTGAAATTCAGTGATATCGGATGGATAAATGCTAAGAAATTTTCGAGGACTGAAATTTTAAGGGGAAGGATTGTAATACCTCGAGACACATGGATAATCATAGAAAATATACTCGGGAGTATTACTTATAGTGGTAGTAAGATTTTTCTACAGATTAATCTTGTTGAGAAACCCCAAGTGAAAAGAATAAGGACCTAAGTGTAAAAGTTTTTAAAAGATTTTGGGTTAAAGAATAAATGAAAAGGATGGACATGAAATGTTTATGGAAACCGAGGACTGAAAGGTAAGATGGAAGGGATCTTTTTGAAATGTTGTTTTATAATCCAGGGATCATTGGATAATTTGAAAGGACCTTTTTGAGAATACTATTTCATAATTCAAGGACCATTTGGGAGTTTTTCAGGGACTGTTTTTGTAAGAAATTATGTTTTTCAGGGACTAATAGTGAATTTCGGCTGAAGAGTTAATTGAGAAAAAAATCTGAGAACTTGTGTTGTTCATCTTCTTCTCCACCATTTTCTACTGATAGCCCGAGAGTTAAAAATGAAGAAATGGGAGAAATTAGAGGTTTTTAAGGAGAAAGATTTGGAGATCGTGGGAGGAGTTCATCGGGAGTGGGCTACTTGCTTGGTAAGGGTCTTCTTTGGTGTTGTTTTTTTGTTTAATGTTTGTGTATGTTTAGATGTATGTATTTTGGGTGATTTTTGGAGGAAATAATGAATTTGTTTTGAGGAAATTATGATGGAGTTGATGAAGTGTTGTTGTGAAAATTATTTTTGTGTTAAAAAAACCTTGTATTGGTGATGAAATTGCTTGGATTGGTGGAGAAGTTTCTTAGGATTCTTGTAGCATCAAAGCATGCACGAGATTAGGGTTTGGTTTAGTTAATTAAATTGATGATGATGATGATTAAGGTGTTAATGATGATGGTTAGATTGAATTGGTTGGGTTTAACCAAACTGAAATTGGTTGAGTTGAATTGGTTTTTGTTGAGTTGGGTTTGATCAAATCAAGTTGAGATGGTTTGGGTTTGGTTCAATTGATTTGGGTTAAGGATTTTTGGACTGAACCAAGTTGGTTCAATGGATTTTTGTATAAGAATTGAGTTGGTTCAAAGGCTGGTTCAGTGAAATTGAGTTTGGTTCAGTGAATTTGAGTTTGGTTCAATGGAATTGAGGTTGGTTCAGAATGAGTCTAGCCCAATTTGAGTTGGCTTAAGTGCAATTGGAGACCAGATTTGATTATCATGAGTCGGGGTTTGAGCCAGAGTTGGAGTGAGAGTGGGCCAGATAGAGTCTATTATTATTTTTTTGTATTTTATTTTTGAGTTTAAATGTAGTATTTATTTTTGTTATATTATTACATTGGGTGTTGTTCGGTCTTGGGAGGGAGTTCGAGTCTAGTGAGGAACCCAAGGACACCGAGTGAGTTAGTAGTGGCTATTATTTTAAATAAATAAATTATTATCATTATTTTGAAATAATTGTTTAATGGCTAGTATTTTTGGAAATAAATGTTTAAGTATTTCATTTTATCATGTTTAATTACAGTATAAGGTCGAAATATACTTATATTTATTTTTCCCTACGATGTGCCATGATAACCCGTATTGATACATCGGTTTGTATAATTATACGTATTTATAAATAGTAAAAATACATGTATATGTGATTTAATTATTCAATTCTTGTATTTATTTTTTGATGGGTATATATGCTTTGATTTGGAGTGATTTGCGAAACCAGTGAGCATATTAAAAAGATGTTTTATCGGCATTGTTAGTAGAATTGGTTTTCATTCATGGTATAGGAATGGTATCGTGGATCCGGGCTTTCTTGGCATTATCGTTGTTATACTTTTGGCGTTGGCTTTGTGGAAAAATAATGGTTATTTCCGTGATGTGAATGCTTGTCCGGATAAGGATCCCGTGATATGATTTATATCGATGGTATTATTCGTTTGTATTTACTTGATGGTTTTGATGGTGACGGGCTAAGGCCCGACCTCTGCGATGAGTGGGTCCCCACGGGCCGACCTTTAGAGGTGGCGTGGTGGACTGGGTATTGACTACGAGGGCCGGTTCGGTGGGAGTGTAGAGCCACGGTCGGATATTCATCGGAGTGGCCAAGGGGTCAGCGACCGGTGAACAGATGGGTCAGCGATGGGGACATGAGTTCCTTGGCGGCTCTGAACCTAGCCATGCGCACGGCGAAGGTTTAGAGAGTTTTTCTGAACCATGTTATCTTTGGGTGAGTGTTGGGTATTCTTTGTATTTTTGAATTTGAGATTTATGTTATTTTTTTGAATTGTGATGAGGCGGTCTCTCACAAAATTTGTGTTTTCTGAGAAAATCAAATTGATGTTGATTTATGTTGAATTTATGTTTCAAAAGTTCTTTAAAAATGTATTTTTGCTAGAATTACGGTATTTTTGGAAAAGTTGGAAAAATTATTTGAGAAGTTGGTATTTATATACTATATATATCTTTCGTATTTAAGTATTTGAAATTATTGAGCCACTACTGACCAACTGAATGTGCTTTGTAGGCTGCAGGGAGGCGGGACCCTAGATTGCACTGATTGAGTATAGAGCTAGTCGGGGTTGAATCCGGGATTGCAGATGGGTCCCCTTCCTTTCTTTCTATTTATTGGTGTCGTGATCTTAGTAGCGGTTGTACCCATAAATTTGAGTTATTAGTATTCATAGTATTTATGTATTTGAACACATAGTTGGTGTAAAGTTGTAAATTGTGATTTGTAGGGTCGATTTTGTTTAAAAAGCAGTGTCGGGTTTCCAGTTAAAAGGGAATTTTAACTGATGGGTGCCACATTTACCTCAGTAGAAGGGGTGGGTGTGACACTTGACCTCTATTAACTTAAAGTGATGCACTAACCAACTCCACCAAGTTTTATTAGTTGACCATCATTATAGATTTATATATATACCTATATAATTGTTAGACATCATTAATTGTAAAACACATTTATGTGTATTTTTGTGCTTATAAACATACATTTAACACAAGTAAACATGTGTTGGACTTAACAAATTCTTAATTGTTTTCATCGAAATATAAATTTATATAAATAATTAAAAGTGTGTTTTACTATTAAAAAAAGGGCGACGAGCATATGTTTTTTTATGGCATGTCAATGCGAGTGCAACATCACTCTTGAATTATTTTTCTTCAACTGAATATTAGAACCCTCACCACTCCAGTACATTAGAGCAAAGAGGCTTATTATTTTTCATCGACAAACATAAATAAGTATAAAAATAACTCTTTAGAATTCAAGACCAAAAAGTAAAAGCGTAGATAGATCTTAATAGATATATAGATAAATAAGTGTGTGACAACTCTAATAAAAAATTAAAGAACTAATATTTATCACATTAAAAATTGTACATACAGCTTTTAATTAGATAGATAAATGAATTTAATGAAATATTTTTGCTCAAAAATTATTTTTAAATTTTTTAAGTTGTCTTGACTTTATCTAATTCATAAGAATTTTATTTTTCAAAATTATTTACAAAACTTAATATAAAATATAATTTAATTTGTTTTAACAACCATGATAGAAAAACATTGTTGAAAGGATGGTTAGGAGGTGGGAAACTTTATGAAGTGGCCCAGGTTCAATTCCATTTCAATTATTTTTAATATTTTAATATAATAATTAATAAAATAAAAAAAACCGCCGGGCCTAGCGGGTTGGGCCCGAACCCGGCGGGTTTAAGGAACTACCGGGTCCGGGTCGGTTTCAGCCGACCCGTGACCCGCCGGGTCTGCCGGCCCGGCGGGTTAGTACTATTGCACGGGCCGGTTACGGGCCGGTCAAAGACCGATCCGGACCCACCGGGTCGGGCCCAGCGGGCCCGGTTAACCGGCCCGTGCCCATGTCTACTTTCAACATATAATTAACTATTTTTTATCTAAAAAATAACTTTTTTAATTATATTTATTATTTACCATCATCCATAAATGTCCGTAATAACCCATACAAAGAAGAGGAACATTGGGATATTATTTTCTATATTAGAATATTTTTTTTCTTGCTAACCAATAAAAATAAAAATGTTCAACTAAAAGAAATAACTCTTTATTTTAGTAGAATAAGAAAATAAGTTTTTTTTTCTATTAAGAAATATACTTATATCCAGAGGTGGAGCTGGGGGGAGAGAATAACCATGATTTCTTTTATACATATATATTTATACAAAAATTGATATATATAATCTGGAGAATTATATTTTAAAAAATTATTATTTTTTTTTTATGAATTGAGACAAACAATCTAACAAATATCCATTTAGAAAAAAATATATTTGTGAAAATTTATTGTTTGATTGTTTGATACAAATTATATATATATATATATTTATATATATATTTGCAAAAATCTATTTTTTAGCTACTTAGTTTTATATATATACTCTAAAAAATTATAATTTTAGGAAAAAAAATATTTACAAAATTTTATTATTTGGCTCTTAACATTATAAATTGAGTTTTATTGTAAAAAACAATTTTGCAAAAATCTATTATTTGATCTTTTGGGGTTTTCTAAATTAGAAAATTTAATATAAAAAAATATTTTAAAAAACATATTTATGAAAATCCATTGTTTGCTTCTTTTCACTTTTACTTGTCCCCATAAAATATTTTGACCCCTCCACTACTAATATCAATTTTGTGGTTATATTTGATGATGATAACAATAATAATAAGAATATTTAAACTTTATTTTGATTCTATCTTATTTTATAAAAAAATATATTAATAAAATCGTAATAGATAAATATATTTAAACCTTCAAGTGTTAGATCAGGAGTTATATATATATATATATGATTTCAATGTGACTAAGCCACATTATGGACATGCACAACAGAGGAAAATTGATTGTTGTTAGATTAGGAGTATATATATATATATGTATAATTTCAATCTGAATAAGCTACATTAGGGATGTGGACAACGATGAAAAGTTGATGTTCAAATCTATTTCTCCTATAAGAACTTGAACAATCGATATAAAAAAACTCAATACTAATAGAGTAAAAAATCGATAGCATGAGTCAAGCACCTTGTAAATGAAAAAAATATAGGAATCACTTCGATTTTTGCACAACTATAAAAATATTAATTATAAAATTTTAAATTAATAAAATAGAAATAAAAATGAAAGTGACATGATTGCGATCCCCTAAATCAATGGCAAAGAGTGATGGACTAACTAAGCAAATCACATGAAATGCGGAACTATGAAAAGAATGATGACATAAGACCAACATGTAAAAGTTTTTTTTCTCAAATGCATACAAGTCTTGTTTTTTATGAAAAGAAAATGCATTCAAGTCTTGTTCAAACCTCGTTTTTTTTAACAATATTAACTGTAAACAAGGAAGGAGGTGACAGAGTCATTTTCATGAACATGGCCATTAGATTTTGCTTTCATTTTTGGAAGATCTAATTTGGATTCTTTGGAGATCTAGTTCATTGTTTATACTGTTAAACATTAGATTTTTCTTTGTGTATAAGCACAACAAGTGAATAATTTTGTTTTTATGTTTATTTTTTTGAATTATTATAATTGTCACAGGCAAAACCCTCACTATGTAAGCCCATAAACATCCTAGTAGACAAGTAATGTGAAACTCAATCCATCTATGGTCCGTGATATTATTTTGGAGGGAAAACTATGATGATCTAAATCATTTCTCTAACCCCTACATCTAGTAATTTAGGATTATATAGGTCGGCTATAGTTTTTTTAATTATAATTATTATAATATTATCTAAAGTAATTAATTAACTTTTTTAATATGAGCGTGTTTAAAGAAGTTTTGAGTTTGTCTTTTTTATCGCCAAGTGCTTTGTACGCGTTTCTTTAACAAAGTAAAATAAAATAAAATTTATAATATGTTGAAGTCTTGCAAGATTAGATTATTTGATAAAATTTATTTTAAAAAAAGATAAATTTTAAAGATATTGAAAGTAAAGTCGAAGTACAAGAGATAATTTTCACTGTGAATGAAAACATAAATAAAACAAAACTAAAGAGCATAAAGAAAAAAAATATATATAAACCAAAAAAGATACAAAAGTATTGGAAAAAAATAACCGATATGCATAAAATTCATAATAAATTTTAAATTATACATAAATAAAGTGACAACATTAATGCGAAAACCAAGTTAAGCATATAATGGATTTATTTGTACGTAGTTGGCTGAACTACATCAAAGCTAGCTAAAATTTTAATTTTATATAAAATAATTCTATATACATAAAAAAAAACTAAAATTATATATATACACATTTATAAAGCATATATTAATATCCAAATCTCCTCAAAACATCAATATGTCAAAATTAAACTATTATTATGAGTTCAAAAATATTATTATTAAATAAGATGAGTTATTTGAGTCTAAATACTAAAATCTCATTCATTATGGTCTAAAATCTTGTTAGAATTCAGTCTTTTATTATATTTTTCTCGTATTTTTTTATCATAAGTTTTAGTCATTATTTTACTTCTAACAACTAAAATAAACCAAATAATAAGAATATAAATGATAAAAATATGTCAAAAATTGATTGATGTGAAAATTAAGAAATGGTCCATTAGCATGCATGATCATGTGGGTTGTTAGAATTAGTACACAAGAGCACCTTCAAGACAATTCCCCCACATGTTGAAAGCATGGGCATAACATGAAACAAATGGCCCACCCCCCCCCCCTTAAGCAAGAAAGGTTTATGTCATCTCCATGCCCCATGTGGGAAGGGCTCAATAAATACAAGAATTTAGGGCACCTACAAAATATATATTGTTATTTCAATAAAGATATCAATGTCTTAATTCTCTCTCTCTCTCTCTCTCTCTCTCTCTCTCACACACACACACACACACACTCTTTCTATCTCTCTCTTATGATTTGGTCAGAGATTGCAGCATGAAACATATATATATATATTCCTAGATTACTCTTTTTCTTGTTCTTGTTCTTGTTCTTCTTCATGTGCCATTGTTTATGGGGAAAGGGTGTGTGGGGTGTCCCTTCACTTTCTTGACCACATGACCTAACAGTTCTTTTGTCCATTACCTTCCAAATCTTGCAAAGAGACATTAATAGATTGTTATAGGTTTAAATTATAAATCTTTAATAATTCAGCTTCCTAAGATTTTTTTTTCCACTAAACATGAATAAAACACATGTGAGGGGATATACACACATATAAAATTTTAACTTCAAACACATCTATACCCTCATTTTATATGAGCTGAGATTTGAACAGATCTCATTGATAAGGATACGAGCACTTTACAAAAAAGGCCCGATACTAATATATTAAAAGATCATTAGCAACTAGAAAATTTGTGTAGTTTTCAAAACAAGAGTTGGTCCAAGTGATTAAAATTTAATTCATTGGTTTTGAATTTGAACATTGTGTATGAAAAAAAAACCTTTATAATGTAAGAATTTTGAGAATCATATAACTATAAAATATAAGATGAGATCTGACATGTAGGAACTAAAAATAAATTTATAAAAATAAAAAAATTATGTATAAGTTATTAAAAAGATATATGACCATAAAAATGTATATTTTCCTCTAAAGTGAAAGATCAAGGTCCCATGTTTAGCAATATATATATATATATATACTACTCTATTGAGAAAGAAATTTTCACACCTTGTATTCTAACTTTTTGCTTATGAATACATATCTCATTATCAAATATGTGATGGTGACATATATATAATAGTTTAAAAGTACTTATAAATATGTAATTATTCTAGTGAATTTAAAATATGCAATTATTAATTAATAGTACTTAAGAATTATCTCATGGTCCTCCTCAAAGTGTAAAAGTATTAAAATAGATATCTATTAGTGTTCCAAAAATACTTTTTCAGAGTTCTGAAAATCGGAAAAAAAAAAATACTATTGTAATAGAGATTGAAATTCTTTTGTGGATCTATAGTAAGCGAGAAAATCACCCATTTGATGGAGTATGCGAAGCAATAAGTTGCTTATTTTTTATTTATATGGTTATTAAGTTCAATCAAACCAGGTAAAATATTCAAAGTCAATATATGCATGTTTAATAATTGCATATGAGACAAATAAGGGTATGACTTCTCCTGTTCTCTCTATTAATTTTTAATTGTTTTTATGCATATCATATACATGAAGATCTATGGGCTAAGGTTTCATACGGAGAAGTAGAGAAAGAGCAATACTCGCTTCCAACTCAAGTGTTTCACAAATGCATGTTATTAATGGCAGATGCAATGTATATAGAAAAGAATGTGGGATGTGAGTGCATTAATGCAGGTCTCTGAAGTCACTGAAAGGTCTTATTTTACATCTTCATGAGGATGGGGCTCTGCTTTGATTTGTGTGAATTTTTAATTTATTAGGTGCCGTGTTTTGTTGCTTTGTTTCAACCATGAATGGACCCAAGAAAGAGATGTGTTCAAGAATCAAGATGTGTGTGTGTTTTTGGAATTTATTGTGGTTAAAGTCTAAAATAAGATATTGGTAGCTCCATAAAAAAAAATTTTAGTTATTAGGGAAATATTATTATTATTATTATTATTATTATTATTATTATTATTATTATTATTATTATTATTATTATTATCATCTTTGAAATATTTGAGCCTTGCTTGGTCATAAAATAAACTCACCACATGGGTAATTAAATGAGAAAAACAAACCACACACTTATCCATAATAACACATGTTATTAGGGAAAAGTCAAAATTAATAATAATAATTTAATCATATACATTATTTAATAAAAAACTAATTGAGATTTTTTTTCCTTTCCAATATTAACACATGATTTGTAACTATACCTAGATTTATTCTAAAATAAGTTTCACTAATTATATTTCAAAAAAATCATATATTTGGGCTCCGAAACATAATCATATATTCATCTGTCTCTTTCAAAGTCAGTTGACCCATAAGTTTCTCAAGTCAAGAGCCACAAACTTTAAACTAATTCAAGCAATATACTGTAAGTCCTATAAAAAAAGATTTTTTGAAGTATAAAAATAGACTTTTTTGAAGTATTTTCTTTCTTCTTGTTATATTGTGATAACCAGCTAAGTGACATCTGAACTTTGGTAAATTGATTGGAATTCAAGCCCTCTCAAGTCTCTTATATCATGTGAAACCCTAGAAAAAATAAAATAAAATAAAATAAAAGTTATGGAAACCACTCAAACACGACCAAACCCTAATGGGTCCCAAACCCTAACTGGGTCCCAAGCCCTAATTTTTAAGTTGATACTTGATACTAAACATAACAAGCAAACACACACACTCCAATCTACTACCTCCATCACACCTATATATATAACTCTCCCTTCATTCCAAGAAGTTACTTAATTAGTTCATTCATCATCATCATCATCATCATCTTCTTCTTCTTCATACAAACATCAATGGCTAGACCACAACAAAGATTTCGAGGAGTTCGACAACGGCATTGGGGCTCTTGGGTCTCAGAAATCCGCCATCCTCTCTTGTAACCTCTATATATTCAGGATCTTGTATCATACTTTTGTTATACTCATCTCTAGCATTTATAAACTAATCATGTATTATTTTTACTTGATATATATTTTATAGGAAGACAAGGATATGGTTAGGAACTTTTGAGACTGCGGAGGACGCGGCGAGAGCCTACGATGAAGCCGCGAGACTTATGTGTGGCCCTAAAGCAAGAACCAACTTCACTTACAACCCTAATTCTCCTTCTTCATCACCTACCAAATTCTTATCTGCAACTCTCACTGCTAAGCTTCATAGATGTCACTTGCAGTCTCTTCAAATAGCTCAAACAAGTTCAAAGGAATTGCCGGGCAAGAGTGCAGTGCCTCCGGTGAGAAATATCGGCGAAAAGAGTGTATCGGTGATCGATAACACGGTGAGGAAGGAGATTGAAGATGATAAGGAGATTGAGTTCATGAGTTGTTTGGAAGATCATCACATTGATCAAATGATTGAAGAGTTGTTGGACTCTGGTTTTTCTATGGAGTTTTGCTCTAATACTTCTCCGTGACCAAATTAAGTTTTCATTGATGATGATCATGGAGGTTAATTTCTTCTTTTTTACATTTATTTTTTTCTTTTTTCTTTTTGGTTGAGTAGTTAGGATAAGAGTTGATGTATAGTAAATTAGTGATTATCTATAGTTGTGAAATTGTGTGACTTTTGTTCTAGTTTAAATTTTAAATAAATCTTTACTGAAGGATTTGATGCTTTTTCTTGTTTTGTGAGAAACAAACTTTTAACTTTTGTTTGTTTTCTTATGTGATGGATTGAAAGATTTCTCTCTTTTCTTTTTTAAGGTGATGGAAAAGATGGATTTGAATTAGAATAAAGCTTCAAGTTTTGGATTGTTCCTTCACTTTGACTTTTTAATTTTTTAATTTTTATTATTTTTTTTTATAATGTCGACAAATCACCGCACTCATACACATAGAACATTCTCAACCATATCATGAAATGGAGTCAAGTTTTTAATTTTTTGTATTGGAGATAATGACACTATTATTTCGGCTATTGCGCCTTGGTATTTTAACTTGTTATATATAAGCATGTTAGTATTTATAATTTTAATGTAATTTAGATTATAAATAAATAAACAAATGAATGAATGGAAATATGATATATTAAGATGAATTTTTAGGAGTAAAAAGTCCAAGAAATGGATAGTAGGAGTGGATGGTCTAAAAAAGAAGGGGGTTGGTGCTTGGTGGTATGTTGGTATCTTTGAAGGAATGAATCATGGCATGTGGACTCACATGCCTCACAACAGCACCAATCTTGGCAGAGTTTGAACCTTTTGATGATGAGCCACCCCCACTTTGTGTCAACTTCTTACTGACCTCTTCCATTTATTTATTTATTTATTTTTTTTAAAAAAATAAATTTAAAATGAAAAATATGAAAGTATGGCACTCCTGTAAATTAAAAATATGGAAAATAAAATAAAATGTAAGAGTGTGACTTCTTAAATAAAAAATTAAAAATTAAAAAAAACCTTGGGACTTATTAAATAAAAGCAAAAAAGAAAGAAATTTAATGTGGGACTCCTTAAATATAGAATAAAGAAAAAAATTGAAGCACTCCTAAAAATAAACAAATTAAATTAAATTAAAATATGAAACTAACTCCTTAAAAAAAAAGAAGTTAAAAAAATGTGGAACTTCTTAAAAAAAAAGATTCCTTAAAGAAAAAAAAAATATATGTAGGACTACTTAAATAAATAAATAAAATGAAAATTATGAAAGTGTAGGGCTCTTTTAATTGGGTTTTGACCCTTTCATAAAGGCTCAAACTTTTGACTCTACCCTACAACAACTGATCTAGTTTGACATTTGAAAAAGATTTTACACTTTTCCTTTTTAATCAATTTGATAAATCTCACTTGTAGCAGGTCTACTCTTTATTTTACTTATATAGGATTCTTTCTTTGATTATATAGGATTAAAAATGAGTAAATTACTTATTCCCTAATAAATAAATAAATAAATAATTTTTTCTTTAATATAATATGTATATCCCTGAGTTGTCTCAAATATTTTTTAATGTGAATAATTTTAATAAATATGGAAATTATGCTTGTACCTTTATTTCATATATTTATATTAATATATTATTTGAGGGTTGCATTAAGGTAAGTATATATATTTTTTTAATTAAACCAAGAATGGATATTTTGTTCACACCAACAAAACTGTGGGCAAGGAAAAGTAAAACCATGGGATGTTCTTGAAGTGTGGGGCAGCTACAATAATAGGGTACAGTATAGGCATGCAGAGTTAGGAAGGTTGAAACCTATAAAACAAAAGGGCATTTACATAAACAAGAATGTGATTTATTAAAACTATAAAATATAATTGACTATAAATATTAAAATAAAAATAAAACAATTATGTTTAAGTAAATAATATGTATAAATATTTGATAAATGTATATAAGCCACAACCTCTCAATAACCTTGATCTTTGATTTGGAGGATAAAATTATCACTCTTTTATTATGAGGTGGTCCTTTTAAATATTTTAATCCACATTAATTGATGATGTATTTTTTTAATTATCAAATCATCTTTTATTTTATCATATTACTCAATATTTTTAAATTATATTTTGCAATCAAACTAACATTTCATAGGTTATCGTAAATTAAAATTATTAAAGATAAATGAGGTAAAAAGTAGTTGTGTTTTTATAGATTTTTATAGATATCAAACCCTTAGATATGATTTATGAAAATTGCAAATATAATAGCTATAATTACTAACACAATTTTTTAGTAATTAAATACTTCTGTAATATTGGTGAATTATAATTTTTTTTTTTATGCTGAAATCAAATTCAAGTTAAGTTGGTATTGTTAACAAAATTTATAGAGTATTATAAAAATAGATAATATGTGGAAGGAAGGATATATATTTTCACATAAAGCAATTTGATAAATAGAATGTCAAATGTCTAATCTCATCTTCATCTTGAAAAAAATACACTAATCTTAACCCTTGTACTTCCAATCTAATGGCAGAGTATTTGTAGGAATGATAGGTCAAGGATTTGGTTTATATATAATCTTTTTTATGAGTTAACATATTTTGATGATAGATTATAGAGCATGATTTAAATCTAAATCTATTTATAAATCAACACATAAATTATAAAATATTTATAAAAAGAAATATATAAGTCTTTTATTTGAAAAAAATAATGTTAATTGCAAAAATCTAGGAATATGGTCCAAAAGGAGCCAAAAGAGCTAACCATGAACTAATTAAATAAGGTAATCAATTTTTTTTTTTTTTTTGGGAATAAAAAATGGGCGATGAAAACATAGGAGGGCTTTTGATGATGATGAAGAGAAGCCTTTGGCCTGTGACAGGGCTGCAAAAACACCAGGGAGGAGACAAATGCCTGCATTCACTGTTCTCTTGCACACAAGTCCTACATTTTAGGTCATTTGTTTAATTTAGGGACTCTTTTTCTGGTACCAATTTGTGATGTTCCCTCTTGTTGAGGGTTTGACACTGTCAGACCAATTTCACACAATTTTTTATTATATATTATTTGTTATTCTTTATTTAATTCTGCATTTGTTTACTTTAAAAACGTGAGTGCAAACGCCTCCAGCATTAAGTTTAAGCTCCTGTTTAGAGATCTAAATTTAGTGTGGGCAATTATATGAATAGCTAATTAAGAAAGGATTCTGATTAACACTCATATGGGATTAGAGGTTAATCATCAAATAAATTGAGTTAATCTATTTTAGAGATCTCTAGCTCCAAGTATAATAAAATACTCGATAATCGATCGTCATATGAGTGGCCAAATGGCCCAATTTAAGTCACAATAGGCTTACAGTTGTAAATAACTATCAGTTTGTAAGAAAGATGCCCTGACCCAACCAACGCTTCAAATATCGAACCTAGCAAGCTCGCTAACTTCCCATACGGATTAGCAGTGGGCATCCCAACCATCGCTGTCGTGTAAACTAGGTAAAGTATGCAATCCCCCAACCATCCTAGGGTCCTCGTAGCCCATCTTGGACGCCTAATGCTTTGTAGTTTAATCTACCTCATAACAACCTCACCATCACTTCCCCTCTACTTGTGCCTATTGTCATTACCGCAGCCTCTCCAACCAAGACTCTGTCATTCGTGATGCGATTCCTCCAAACACCAAAATATCATTATCAAAGATCAGTCTTTTCTGGCTGGTAGGCCAACTTTGTACTCGTACAACTTGTGGGAAAGGAAAAATCGACTCTTCTAATATTAAATCTCTTGAGACAAATATCTCCTTTGTTTCTAGATCATGAACACGCCATCTTTTTTTCCCATAAGGATAGCTAAGGAAAATACACATCCTTTCTCTTGGGCCAAATTTATTTTTCTCACAAGGATTGTTTCGGATATAACACAAACATTTAAAAACTCGCTTGTAATTATAAGTTGACTTCTTTCCATATAACATCTCGTGCAATGAATTTCCACCAAATCTTGAGGTAGGCATTTTATTAATAAGATGCAATGTTATCAACATACACTCGCCCCAAAACTCATTGGGTCAGCCAGTTTGCAAATGAAGAGAGCCCTCTCCACATCAAGAATATGTCTATCAGTCTATGTTTTCATTCAATTATTCCATTTTGTTGCGATGTGTTGCTACGATTGGTCTAATAAACCATTCGTTCCTTCTATAAAACCCCATTATCTATTTCAACTTGAATTCTTGTCCATTATCACTCCGCACACACTTTTTAATATATTTCTCATATTGGCGTTTAGCCATCATGCAAAAAGCAATAATTAGTTGACTTACCTCACTATTTTCACTCATCAAATAGACCCATACAGCCAGGATGTAGTCATCTACAATAGTTAGAAAATGGATCCCAAATATCACAATGAACAAGATTGAAGGCATTCATGGCAACATTATGGCAACATTATCACTATTATTAAAACTCAATTGCGTCTGTTTTGCACGATAACAAATATCACAAATTTATTTAGAAGAGACATCAACACTAACTAGAAATTTAACATGCTTCCTAAAGGGATGCCCTAATCGCCAATGCCAAAGCTCATAAAGCTCCTTCAAAGATACCTTCAATGCTGCATGTGGCATTACATATTTGAGATAATAGACCTCCTCCATGAAGCTCACCAGCTCCATTCTAGCTCTTGAAGTTAGGTTGTGAATCAAACACAAATTATCTTAAATGTCACACAATAATCAAAATCATGAATTATTTGACAAACAAAAATTAGACTGCAAGTCAACTAAGGCACATTAAAGACATTTTGAAAAATAGAACTTTTTCCCAAGACCATCTTCCACTTTTGGTAACCCGGCCAGCACTGGTGTATAATCACCCACATTCAACTTGATTTCTAGTGAAATTGTCAAGTGGTTAGATGTACCATTATCTAAAATCCAAGTATAATGAATTTTCTTACTAGAGAGTCAATCACTACTACCTTTAGATGGCTTGAGCAAAATCTGAAGCCATTGAAAGTGCTCGGTAATGATTATGACCGGCCGAGTGCAGTCTTGCCTCATCCTTCCTCCGCCACCTAGGTATGTGCTACTCAAGCCACAGCCAAAAACTACATCGCACTTACTCCACAACCTCACATGTGACCTTGGATTTGTTGGCGATTAACCCACCATGAAGGGAAGCCGATAATCTTGTTATACCCACAAATTTAACTGGGCCGAGTGTAGTGGAGGCCAATGATTCTCACTCTTGCATTGATCTTTGCTCGTTCTTTACCTTTTGATTATGAACCACAAAAGCCACATCCACCTTCTTAACTTTTCCCCTTGACACTTATCAGTGCTTTTTCTTCTTTAACAACAATTGCATATATTTGATTCAAATATGAAAGTGGTTCCATCTCGTGTATTTATGATCAAATTGTTCTAAAGACAGAATCTTTCAATCTCATAAGAAACTAGTAGATCTTCTCTTCTTCACTTTCCTTTAAGAAGGCTTGTGTGTTTCCACAAGTACATGACGGGACTTTCGAACAACTTTGGAGCTTATCCCACATACCCTTCAGTTTGGTATAGGATAATGTTACCATCATACCTTTCGGTTTCAATGAACCAATCTCAGTTTTGAGCTATTAACTTCTTGGTGTATTACTTATACCAAATCATTCCTTCAGATCATCCCAGATATACTTCGGCACCTCCATGTAAGTGATGCTTGGTTGTTATGCCTTATCAATGGACTTGAAGATCCACGAAATCAATATGCCATTACAAGCCTCCCAAAGATTGGCCTCTTGTAAGCTTTCCTCGGTCATGGCAGGCATCCATCCATGAAACCGAGTTTGTTCTTCACCCTCAATGCATTCGCATGACCTTCTCCCACTTGTCACAGCTTTGTTCTACCAATAAACACAAGATAATTACAATATCGAGATTGGCCAACTGATGAAGGAAAAACAACGATGAAGAATCCATAGATTTGGTTGCGGGGTTAGTGGCCTTGCTCCACTCATTATTCTCTATCATTCTTCCAACAAGAGAAGGTTTATAACAATGTTGAAGACCAATCAACCTACTTCGATACCATGTAAAAAAGTGTTGAGAAGAAAACTGTCACTTGGGAATTCTGATTTCTCCTAAGAGATTGGCACTCTTTTGTTTCTCCTCTATGATTGAAAAAATTGAGAAGTCAATTTCCTTTTGGAAGAAATCTAGAATTTCTCCAGCAGGGAAAACAATTCTTATTAACTCCTCTATTATGACTGCCCCTTTGTACTATCTCTCGGTTTATCTTGTCCCCACTTTTGTTCTTGATCGGATAACCAAAGCTGCCATGGCTCTCCTTTAGTCAAAGGATAGCAATAGAAAGGGCATCAACTCAGTTAGTTGGAATGAAATAATACTTAATCGATCTAAGGGGGGTTTGTTAATTCGGAACCTTAGTATATCAAAAATATCTCTTATGGCAAAAAATGTGTTTAGCATGCTTAACAAAAACAATGTTAGGTGGGTTTCTATCATGGAGAACTTATGGTGAGTTTGATATTTGGAAAGGTAATATCCCTACGAAATGCTCCTGGTTTTAAAGAGGAATGTGCCGTAATGCTATGATTATCAGACCTTTCCTCTGGATGAACTCCTTTAATCCTGGTATGACTTATTTTCTTAATAATCCATGGTATTTTGAGATTCCAATTGCTTTTAAATCTACATACTTAAACATGGATGTTGATTATGATAATTTTCAAATCTCTGAGTTACTTGCAGACATTTCATTGGAACATTACTCATCTGAAACTTATCTTTGGCATGTTTCTTACCGATAATATTCTTTGCCAAAGTAAAATTAACCTTGATCAGGGCAATCATTGGGTCTGGTTCCCCAAAGCTAAGGGGATTAAATTATCCTCAATGATATACTCTTTCTTAATCATAATAAGGTTAATGAGAAATATTGGGATGGCTGGAGTAATTTATGGCATCTCAAAGTTGCCCCTCGTGTTAAACGTTTCATGTGGTTACTGTTTCATAATGTTATTAAAACAAATGAGTATCTTTATCGCATGAACTTGGGGCCCCAAACATTGTGTACATATTGCAATTTGAATGTTGAGACTGCGGAGCATTTATTCTTCACTTTTATAAGTCTCAAGAGATTTGGAATTTAATATGCTCTTATGTTGGAAATCCTATTAACCTTTTTGATGGGGTTTCTTTGGAGATTTGGTTGAACCAAGAGTCGACTGGTAATGTTTGTTTTATCCAATCTGTGATAGCATCAACTGTGTGGTTTATTTGGAAAGCTAGATGCAATAAAATTTTCAAAAATAAATAACTGGACTGTCGTAAGGTTTCAAACAGGGCCATTGGGTATGTCAGTGATTATTTCTTTGCCCTCCTCCTCATATGGGGAAAAACTTTATACTGAACAATTTTACATTTGCTGATAGCCCAATTATGCTCATTGCTGTTGTCTTTAATGCAGACCTTTCTACCGCGGGCTAGGATTTATAGTATCTGATTTTAAATCTAATCTGTTTTGTTATGGCTGCTGTAGATGTCCTGCGAACTCTATTGTTGATGCAGCAACCAAATCTCTCTATTTTGCTTTACAAGATAGGATCAATTGGGGAATGAACATCAAAACTATTCTATCTCCATGTGTAGATCTAGTCAAGGCTGTGCAGCAAGGAATTTGTTTGGAAGCCTGGAGACCAAATCTGCAGATAGAAACCATCAAAGAGCTCATGGCAGAGATGGGCAATTCTAAGCTGCATATTATCCCTTTGAGCTGGAATCAGGCCACATTATCTCTAGCAACTCATGGACTTAATCATCATGAACTTTCACTGTTTCACCATGGTAAGGAGCTTCCCAAATGGTTGATGAAGAACTTTAGAGGCAATGGTTTTTTATGTTAATTATTCTATAGTTGTATCTGTTTCTTTGTGTTATGTTTTTTTGTTTATTTTTCTTTTGTTTTGTGTTTTGTCTGTATCCTAAACTCTTGTATTCTGTTTTTTAATATTAATAAAATAGCTCTGTGAGCTCTTTCCTTAAAAAAAAACTATATTTTCACTCTAATGACACTTGAAACAATGATACATTTACATCAGGAACTAAACCTAACTCACCAAAAATATCACCTGATTAGAAGTATTTATATACTTGTACTACTTAAAATAAGATACACATCAATTTTTTGGTCAATCATATTCCCGAATAATTAATCAAAATAGCCTTGAAACTAGTGCACCATGATTTTCATTGTTTTAAAAGGAAACAATGTCTAACATTATTATTCATTTGAATTTTTTTTTGGAATTAATGCTTATTAAAATTTAATATATTCTTATAATTTTAAAAATATTTTTTTATTAAAAATATGGACAAAACACAAGTAGAATATGAACCCTCAACTTTAGAATTGGGATGATGATGCAAAAAAAAAAATTCTAATAATTAAATTATTTATAAAATAGATGTTTAAAATTTTAAGGCACATGCCATACACGTGCCTACTTCTAGTAAGTATAAATAAACTTACTTTCCCATCAACCAAGTTTTTTTATTTTAATTTATATTTTTGAAGCATATGAGCGTCATATTGACGTTAAACAATCAATGGAATCAAACATGCAAATAGGTGTGAAAAACATACTATTATAAAATCATTTCCTAAGTTTACGTGACCATCAAATATTCTCTCAACTCCAAAATCATCAACCTAAAGATTACGAGAGCATCTTTAGACCACCTAAAAAGCAAAAGCAATAGTATTTTAAGGCTTTTATTTGTGTGCGTAGATATATACTTTTAATAAATTTTAGAATTTTATATATAACTAGCTCAAAATTATATAACTCTGATTGATTTTAATAACCAAAACTAAAATCAAATTGATTTATTTCCATGAGCTTGAATTTAACAAAACTTACCTTAAAATTAAGCGAATTTACAATATAAATTTTGTTCCATACAATAAACTATATAGATGGTAAATTATATCTTATATAATAACTAATATAGATTAATATTATCTTATATATTATTATTATTAGCAAACAATAAATAATATTATATATATATATAGCTATTGAGTAAAACTTAGTCAAGACTCAATTTGAAGGTTTGAAAAGTAATTAAAAAAAACTGAGCTTAAGTTTTTTTTTAAAATAAAATAGATAAATCATTGATTTATTAAAAACACATTAGCAAAACCAAACAAGAAAAAAAAACAGAAAATAAAATAAAAACATAGCAAACCAAACAAGAGCTAAAAGCAACCATTAGGGGTGAAGCTTCACCTTACAAAAAAACAACGAAAAAACAAGAGAAAAGGCACAACTGAGGAAGCGAAGTATACCACTGCAAACACATAACTGAGCTTAGCTCATGAATACTTGATAAAAAGGTAGTACGAAAGCAAAATAAATAAATAAATACATGTATATTTATGTTTTTTTTGCTATATTTTAAAATGCCAATTCCATTTTTTTAATTATAAAATATTTTTATTAGAAAAAAAAAAAAATAGAATCACAACATATATTGTCTAACTTTTAAATTAAATTTATTTTTAGAACTATACGAAGAATAACAATATCAATATACATTCATGTATGTTAAAAAACCACCAACCTTTGCAAGGATTTTTTTTTAAAAAAAATTATTTTAAATTAATGATTTTTTTAAGCTATTTAAAATTTTATTTTAAAAAAAATGCTAACGGCTAACTTGATTCTTTTATAACCAACGACTTCAGGATGAAGAACACATGTGTCAAAAGATTAACTCTGCATCTACGCACACCTTTTATGTTTATTTTGTTCACATTTCGTCAAACAAAATTTTTTTTAATAATTTTTAGTTATTGAAATTAGTCCTATTTGCTAATGCATTTTAATGAATCTTTTAAAGAAAAATTTATTATTATTATTTAATATAAAAAATTAGGTTTTTTTTACTAATAGGCACAAGCCCCCTATGTTAGGGATTGTCGAAGAGTGTACTGCCCATGTTTATATTTAAAAAAATTAGTTGATGTATTTATTATCTAATCTTTAAATTTTTATAATTTTTTAAATAATTTTTGTATTAATATATAAAAAAATAAAAATAAAAAATAAAAATAAAAATAAAAAATAAAAAAGCCCGGCCCATAGGGCAAGGAAGGAAGCCATTGTTGAAGAGAAGCATCGAAGCGTGGAAAGCTCTCGTTTTTCTCTGAAACTATAAATAGGGTTCCGAGAGGGAGCACTCCTCCAGCTCCACCTTCCACCACCTCCGCACTGTTCCTGTCTTCGTTCTTCAACGATGAGACGCTCTTCCAGGAAGTCCGGCTCCGCTGCCATCCCCGTTACCTCCTCCTCCGGTGTCTCAGATCTGTTCCGCTGCGGTGAGCCTGAATCTTTCTCAATCTCTGCGTTGTCTTTGTTCTTCTGTGGATTCGTGTTCTTTTGTGTCCTTTTGTTGTTGATTTCTCTGTTTGTGGAACCATGGGAGATCTTGATGGCTGATGGGTCTTTTCTGGATGGATTTGATTTGTCCTTGGATTGGTAGGGTTTCTATGAGCTTTAGGATTGATAAGAATGGAATGTTGATGATCTGGGTATGCATTTGCACATTGCACTGTTTTGATGGGAATTGTTTTGGGAATCTTGGTGGTGATGATGTAGAATTTGAAAATGGGGGCTTGTGGACCCTTTGAACTAGTGGTCTGTGAAATTCTTGAGTTTTCAATTTCATATATGAGAGAGATTTTCAGTCCTTTTTGTAAAGTTGGAAGCTTTATTAATTTGTCAAAAAGGAAGAAATAAAGAAAAAGTGGGAAACTTTTAGTACAATAGAACGAGGAGGTTTTCCGACCTATGTTTGATTACTTAGCCCCTATAACAGATCACCTCCTGAATTGAGCATTCTTTGTGAAGACCTTGAGTGCTGTGATGCTTTGATAGCATGGTGAGATCTAATGCATATAGTGGAATGCGGACTCTTGGTGGTGGTTTTTCTTCATTCTGTGGCTTATTTTACTTATTTTATGCACACATTCTTTGAGTGATTTTGGCAATACTTCTTTCTGTAGATTTTCAAGTGAAGGTAATGGTTATGACTTAGGAAAAGGATTTCTTAAGTATTGCTTAACATGTGAGATTTGGGTTTCTTGACATGTTGATACAGTCGCACACACCATTGATGGTCTTCTCTGGGCATTGTTTTACCCTCTTCTCTGTGGAGTTCTTCAGCACTACACTCTTACAAGGGCTGAACAATTAAATTGTCTAAATAGAAGATTATTTTATTCTTATCAGTTTTCAAAGATTTTCCAGCTGTGTTTAGCTATTTAGAGAAGTTAGTTGAACAGAGGATATTCATAATTGTTAGTAAACTTACGCTGCGCATCTCCTGTTGATTTATTTCTCATTTTGTTCGTACTTGACTTATGAATATCATGATATAGTTAGAAACTTAGAATGATAATCTTGTCTAGAACCTTCATCTATAGCCTCCGAGTTGATTTTCATTTTTTCCTTCTTAACTTGACAGTTTCTATTGTTGGTACTGGAAAGTATGCTAGAGCTTTTATTGTCAGCCATAGGCAACAGATTGTGATGCTTCCTGTGGATAAAGGAAAAAGGAATTGATTTATTATTCTCTTCAACTCTCTCTTCTCTTGAGCACACTTTTTTGTTTGAGTTCTTGATTTTTGTATCTTAACTTTAGTTGTCAATCATTTTGTGGTGGGTGTTTAAAATGGAGATTCCATGCAAGTTCTTTATTCTTGAGAATCAAGTCTATCATGCTCAGAAAAATGACATAAAGGTTAAAGTTACTGTATATCATGATGACCTTCATACAGTATTTTTATAACAAATGCTATGAAGCAAAATAGAGGTTCCTGTCTGCTAATAAAAGAAAGGGAACCATAGTGTCACAAAAAGATGTTAAAATATGGGACCATTTTTGGGAATCATTGCAATGAAAACTTTAAAAGTTTACACCAAAGACATCATCGAAGTGTTTAATGTAAGCCAACATTTTGTTAATGCTCTTCGTGCAGGGCGACTATTTATCTTCCAATTTGACTGGCGGTAGATACACATAAGCTAATTTCCCTTTTGGGCGTGTCATGTTTGGAGTTAAATGAATCTCAATCCATTTACAAATTTTGCGGAGGTCAACTGTGGTTCATAAGCTAATTTTTCGATCTATTTTTTTTATCTACTCTCTTTTTATTTCTAAATCTGCAATATATTTGTTTTTCTCCATAAAGTTGCTTCTTTGAAGAATATTAACATAAACTTCTATAGTATTAAAATATGGCTTTTTGGAACAATGCATCTCACCTCATCTTATTCAAACTAAGCAGAATAATTTTGACTTATGTCTCATATCTGTGCAGAATCTCACCTTTGAAACTATGTTTAATACTGCTGTTGAGTGCCATTTGATATACTAATTAGTTGGCTTTTTCAAACTATCTTTGGCTGTTAACTTAAGTTGAATGTATGATTAGTTTATGTAACATTTGATTGCGCTTATTATCTCCGATTTTAAATAATTCTATTCGTTAGTCAGTTTACATAGTGTGGCTGGTGGAAACACTTATCTAATATTTTCATTCAAGTTCTGTAGGCGAAAGGTGATTACATTGAGTTTAACTATATTTGTAAATATCTTCGACTAAAATATGCTTAATTGTTTTTGTGAAGGAATGAGTCTATTTGGGATCTTGATGTTATTTGTCTTTTCATTTCTTCTTGGGGATCAGGTTATGCTGTTAACTTGTGCTGCAGTTGTTTTTGGTTATTATCTTTTGGCCATGGAGTTGTTGTTTGCATCTGATATATATAATCATATGATTATTGTACTGCTATTAATGTTAGATTCGACAAGTTGTGTTACTCGAGGTTACTAATTGTTGTACCATTAGATATAAATTGCTGAACTCCAGTGAATCAATTGGAGAAAGTTAATGTAAAAAATGTAGCTTGTGAGAGAATCTCTGTTGACACTCATTATCTGTCAAAATGACTGATGATGACATTGTCTTTTTTGTTTTTTTGTTGGTATGTGAAATATATAATGTGCTGTATACATTTTATGTCTTATCCCGGCTATTACCTATCGGTATAGATCTTAATACAGCTTCTGTAATTTATAGTATATAATCTTGATAATATTATTGTTGGAGTCTTCTTGTCATTTGGCTGTTGAGCATTATTTCACCTTTTCCTGTTCAGCCACAAGTAAAGCTGTTTCAAAGGAAATGGAGCGCATTGATCAGCTATTTCATGCATATATGGATAAGTCACTTGGCATGGTTGGGTAAGTGTTTTGTGCACACTTTGTTTTTCTTCCTTTTACAAACTATCTATTGAGAAGTTGTATTTGCAAATGACAGAATGTGTTTAATAGATGCTGTTATGATTTGAAATAATTTGGGAAACAGTATGTTTTTGTTGACATTAGCATATATCCAGTGCTAAAGCTCTTTTGGAATTTTAACATATATGTCTTGCTCTTTTCTTTTGTTAGTGAAATACATCTCATGATAAATATTTCCTCAGCAGTATTTGCGAAGAGAATTTCATTAGACAGTGGTCATACTATTTGAATATGTTTATCAAATAGAGCTTTTAGATATGAGACTTGCCAGATGGAGAGACCATAGAAAGCACAACAGTTCCTTCCGAGCTCCCTTTAGAAAATAAGCATTTTACAACGGGTGTTGCTTCTCTTTCTTGTAAGAAACCTTGCCTAAGCAGGCTTGATGGCATATTACTCTAACATTAGTTAAAAAGGGGCCTTTTTGTTCGCTTTCTGGCTTTGAATGTGAAGGCGTTGATCCTTATATCAAAAAAGATTGCTCACCAATGCTGAACTTCTATACTGTCAAGAAGAGCAGGAAGAATCACTAATTGATGATTCATCCAAAGCAGGAATGGACCCAGTGATGATGAATCTAGTGGCTTGTTGGTTCTCTATTCATGGAATATTTGTACTGGAAAAGTAAGATGTTATTTCTTCAATGAGTGCTGAAGGGAAAGAACCTCATAGTCAACCTTGGCGTATCACAATTTCAATTTCCTGCCATGTTGTTTGAATTTTGATGGAATTAGTTATGTTGTTAGCTTGATATTGGTGTGTAAATTTCTATCATTCCTTTGGAGAGTTTGTAGGTCATAATAGGTAGAGAGCATCATTGTATATATGAGGCTTTGTCATTAATGTCTTTTTTACTTGCTTATCAACCACTTGGTGCTCATATCTGTTAAAACGTGGAAATGAGGTGGGTTTGGGCTAATTTGCCACAATAATGTTGAATTTACAACTTTAGTTGTTTGGATGCTTGGATAACTTGTTGTCAACTCTCTACTCTATGCAAACTAGCCTATTTAGTTAATTTTATTTGATTATTTTCAGGTGTAGTTAATTATTTTGTGCCCTAGATGGGAGTTGTCATATTGTCTGAAGTTGTAGGATACAACCGAACGATATGATTGAAAGACTTTCATGGGAATTTAAATATTTTTTCTAATCTAAACCATTAACTCCAGGGTGCCTAGCAGTTTGAGATATTTTATGGGATGGGAAAAGGAGGCTGGCGACCGCAAAAGAAAGTTTTGATTCTATATTCTCAATGCCACTGGTTCTTTTGCCTGTGGGTTTTCAGGCACGAGATTCTGGTTCATGCTAAATTTCAATTTTGCGTTAGTTCTATTGTTGTGCTTGCACCACCTCTTTCTATTTTCTTCTTTGTATCAATTTCAGCCTATCTTTTCCGATTACAATTTATTATATTTTTTTTATCAGTCATTACATCCGATGTGTAATTAGTAAAAGAAGTGGTTGTTTAGGATATTCCTCATGGGCTTTTACATTATTGCTGTGTGAGTTGATTGAGTCTGATCATTTGTAGATTTCTATATTGGGATGTGTCAGAGTTCCCTATCTGATTCTCTTTCTTTTGATGTATGTTATCTTTATAATTTGCCGCCGGATGGTTTGCTCACGTTGCATTTCCTGTTCAACAGTCCGGAGGGGATCGAGTCTTTCTGCTTAGATGTAGGAATCGATCATACTGATGTCAGGATACTTATGCTTGCTTGGTAATTTTTAATAAGCCTTCTTCTTTTCTACAGTGATTATTTCCAACAAGTTTTTGCTGTTTTGCTCACTTTGCCTGACTTTCTTTCTGTTAACTATTTTTTTCAGGAAAATGCAAGCTGAAAAACAAGGATATTTCACACTGGTATGTTCATCATTGTCGAAGCTCACATTGGATATTTAGATTTCAGCATTAACATTCGTTTCCCTTCAGTTACTTGTTAATTTGAAAATGTCAAAATCCCATGTTGTCACTTATGCTCTTCTTCTTTGCAATAGGATGAATGGCGAAGGGGCTTGTCAGCACTTCATGCTGATACTATCCTCAAGATAAGGAAGAGACTGCAGGAGTTGGAGAAGGAGGTTGGTGGATGCTTATTTCCTTAAACATAATCAATTCCCAATTGATTTTTGAAAATAAACCCCCTTTTTGCTGCCATGAAGTATCTACAAGTGCTGATATTATTATCCAACCTTATAGGTCATGAGGCCAACAAACTTCTTGGATTTCTATGTATATGCGTTCTGTTATTCCCTGGCAGGTACATTATACAGTAACCGTATCCTGTTCTGGATGCATCAGTCTCTGTTGACTATTTTTATGCATCTGACCTTTGCATTTTGATTTATTTACATCTTCATAAGAAGAAAAGCAGAAGAACATTGATATCGAGAGTGCCTGTGAACTGCTCACTGTTGTTTTGGGCTTTCGGTTTCCTCTTCAAGTTGGCAAATTTATTGAGTATCTCAAGGTAGGAATGCCCTTAGGTTATGCTTTTATTATCTATGTGTTTTACCAAACCTACCGAGTTGTGGCAGAGCCAAAATGATTACAAGGTTATCAACTTGGACCAATGGACGAGCTTCCTTAGATTTTGCAATGAGGTGATTTTTATTCACATGTGTTCGTATATTCTAACAAAAGTTCATTCATGGTATATTTATCAAGATCGGTGCTTACTATCTGTCTTTTTACCTTCCACAGATAAACTTCCCGTCGTTGGACAATTATGATGCCGAACTTGCTTGGCCTTTGATTTTGGACAATTTTGTCGAATGGATGCGAGAAAAACTCTAGTTTCGCCATTTTCTAAGGGTCTAGTTTCTCCGATCTATCAGGGTATCCAGTTCATCTCCCTTGACTATGTTCTTACGCGGTCGTACTTTCTTTTATGTCCCTATATCTCTAAACCCGATTTCACCTGCGTGCAGGACTTCACCTTGATCTTGCCGAGATTGCAAAAGCTTTATGTTCAAATAGTTTTTTATCCCTTTTTTTTTTAAACCCCATGCTATTTAAAAAAAAAAGGGTTGAGAGTTGTGTTTCTTGGTTTAGGTGCTTCGAACTCGATCATGTTAGGATTTTACATAACAAGACTTCGACAAGCATGGTTGCCTGGTATAATCTCTTCACCTGTTTAAGCATCCATGCAATATTGACCTCTCATGCAGATTATTTCAGTTTTGAGTATGGAATAAAAATTGTCTGTTTTTTTTTATCTTTGTTTTTTTAACTGCAAGGAAGTCATTGGTTATTGAACAATTTGTCACATGTAATATGGCACAACTCTCTGAAACTTGTGTGTTCTGTAAAGTGCTTGAACATTGTTCTTAGTTATTTTTGTATTTTGTTCTCAATGAGATCTTTTACATAGTTTATATATTTGAGAGCTGTTTCATTCTGGCTTTTATGCACAAGCAGTCAAGCACCAACAGTGTTTGCTTAGTGGGTAAATTTTTTAACAGGGCATCATACTATAGTTGGTTTTTATTTTGAAGTGCAAACTTTAATTTGAATCAAAATAATTATTCAATTTCAATTTTGTTTCACCGAATGTTCACATAAGAGATTTTAGTCTATTTTTTATTATGTATATGTTTGAAATTCTCTGTTATCATATTATATGACACTATCTGTTTTTACTGGTGATTTTATCTCAGTTGTTATAGAGAATTTTTGACATTACATCATCAAAAATAGGCCAGAATTTGTCGGATAATCCTCTGATTGGATAATTATTTTGATGAAAATTGAAGTTTGGATCTCAAAATAAAAAATAACCATAGTTTGATATTCTGTCAAAAAAATTTACCTTTGCTTGGTGATTTGATTTACTTTGAATCAGGGCGTAAATTGAGGTTAGTTTATTGTATTTCAAATTTTAATGTCTTAACGTAAATTGAACATTGGAAATTAATCGGTAATACATTTTTTAGAAATTTATAACTAGTATTAAAGTGATGTATTATATACATTTTCTTAAAGTATACTCATCACTTTTTAGTTATAATTAAAATAGAAATATCAAACATTATCAAAAGTGTTTGGGCTTTATCTTAAATAAAGTTTGCTCTGATAAACCACCAATCTTTCTTTTTTCTTAATAAAAGTTCACAGTTGGTTTGTGTCTCACATCTCAACTAAATTAAAGGCTGAAACAATTTATAAATAAAATATTACAAAGAACCATGAATTATAACAATATTTTTTTTAAAATTAAAATATTAAATTGGTCCACCATGGAAGCACCCCTTTACCCAGAAACTAAGGAATGGATCACACTTAATCTATGTTTATTTTGAAGTGCCTTCTGGCCTGCCATTAAGATTTAATTCCTTTGAACTCATTAAAAGGAAAGGGAACATAAATGGACAACAACATCCATTAATTAATTTATCTCAAGCTTCTATTTTTTGTTGAAATTTACTCTCCACTCTGTACTTCAACACCACATCAAGTTTCTACTCTTGGAAAGGATTGCAAGGTGTTGAGTTAAGTGTTTGTTAGTGGTCCATAGAACTAGGAAATAGAACATTTTAATGCAATATAATTTTTATCTTTAAAAATAGTGGAAATTGCCAAAAACACCTAGAGCTCATAATATCGCTAAAACACCTCTGAGTCTAGACCCTCAAAAACCCCTTCTTTTTGAATACATGATTTTTAAACCCTCCCAAATATCTAATAGTGATTGATAGAGTTAATTTGGAATTTTTGGACGAAATTGTCCCTTAGCGTGGGAAGTTATGGCAAGGCTGACAAGGCTTTGATTATAATGCCCTCTAGATACAATGAGTTTCTATTTGAAAACGTAGCTTCTATTTAAAATATGAGAGTATGAGGTTCGCTTTAAAAACGAGTTTTTCTATTTAAAAATGAGTTTTTTGTTTAAAAATTGAGTTTTTCTGCTTTAAGAAACGAGTTTTCTCGTTTAAGAAAAGAGGTTTCGTTTTAAAAACGAGGTCTCCCTGTTAAGAAATGAGTTTTCCTGCTTAAGAAATGAGGGTTTTGTTTAAAAAAATGAGGTCTCGTTTAAGAAAATGAGTTTTTGTGGTGTATTTATCACCCCCAAAATCTCTTTTATCATAGCATTGACTCGGGCCAGATGAGACAAAGCATGCGGCTCACAATCACGACCACGCTGTATTTAAAATGGGATTTCATGTCTGCAGAGAAAAAGGCGCAACTTTTCGACGCCTTCGCCGACGACGAGGAGACGCGGTCTTCCCCGAGGTCAACGACGAAGAAGATGAAAGAGATGAGGTCGGATCGACGGTGGAAGATGATGAAGACGAAGACGAAGACGGCGAGATCGAACCCTCACTCGAGCGCCGCTTCCTCCCTCCGCTCCTCGCCACCAACTTAGGCACCATGGATCCAAACCCCGGAATGATCCCTAACCCTAACCCTATCACTATCCATGTTGCGGTCTCCGCAATCGAGAATGGTTCCGTTTCAGTTCACTGGTCTTTATCCGACGCCGCCACTCGAAGACCCTCACCCACTCCGACCGCCGAGGAATGTCGCCAACCGGATCGCTAACGCCGATAAAGATTTTCTCCTTTAAGACCCCACATGAGCGAGCAGCTACTCAGATCGCCGCAGATCTCGAGCTCAAGACTCAAGCTGCTCGCGACGAGATCGCGACGACTTAGAGATACTCAACGTCCCCTACTCAACGAGGTCTCTGCTTTAAAAATAAGCTCTCGCTTTAAGAAATGAGTTCTCCGCTTAAGAAATGAGTTCTCTGCTTATACGCTTGTTTGTCTTTGTTTAACTATCGATGTTTCGCTTAATATATTGCGCTTTACGCTTTAAAAAGTGCTTTAAATATCGTTGCTTTTCTATTTTAAATATGCACGAGTGCAACCTTTCGATGCCTTCGCCGACGACGAGGGAGCATGCGGCTCTTCCCCGAGGTCGACGCACGAAGAAGACGAAAGAGATGAGGTCGACTGACGGGGAAGACGTATCGAAGATGAAGATGAAGACGAAGACGGCGAGATCGAACCCTCATCGGCACCGCTTCCTCCCCTCCGCTCCCGCTCACCGACTTAGGCACCATGGATCCAAACCCCGAATGATCCCTAACCCTAACCTTATTGCTATCCATGTCATGGGTCTCGCAATGAATGGTTCCGCTTTCAAGTTCAAATTTCGCTCTTATCCGACGTCGCCATCGAAGACCTCACCACTCTGACCGCCGAGGAACGCCGCCAATCGGATCGCCAACGCCAATAAAGATTTCTCCTTTAAGACCCCACACGAGCACGCTACCTTCGAGATCGCTCGCCGGATCCGAGCTCGCGACTCAGCTGCTCACGCCGAGATCGCCGACGTATGAGATACTCAACGTCCCTACTCAACGAGGTTTCGCTTAAAAAAACGAGGTCTTTGTTTAAAAATAAGCTCTCGCTTTAGAAAATGAGTTCTCTCGCTTATATGCTTGTTTGTCTTTGTTTAACTATCGATGTTTTCGCTTAATATATTGCGCTTTACGCTTAAAAAGTGCTTAAATATCGTTGTTTCTATTTAAATATGTATGAGTGGCCAAGATTAATTGGTTTTTATATCCGTGGATTAATTTATCATGTAAATATTTGTTTTTTCTCGTTTAAATATTAATGTTTTTTGTTTAAAAAAATGAGTTTTTATGTTTTAAAAATGATGTTTCGTTTAAGAAATGAGGTTTCAGCTAAGAAACGAACTCTCGTTTAAGAAATGAGTTCTCGCTTTAAAAATGAGCTCTGCTTTTTAAGAAACGATGAGTACATGCAAAAAGGAATGCAAAAAGAATGAAAAATGTATGCAAAAAGGTTTACAGAGCAATGATGGAATTTCATAATCGCAGGGGTAAAAGGAAGTGAAACAATAAAGCGAAGGGATTGTTCGAGCGATGCAAAACTCACAGTCAAGCTTTGTAAGTTTTGAAATTATCGAGGAGTAAACATGTAATTTTCCCTTAAAAATATATATATATATATATATAAATTGTATCATTTAATGATCAATTTCTAGACAAATAAAAGAGTAGGCAAAAAGTCTTCCTCAAAGCAGGTAACAGCAATAAAGAGAGAAGCAGAAAAGAAAGAGAATCTAAAGAAGGAACAATTAACAACCATGGACTTTTTCTTTTCTTTTCACATTTTTCTTTTTTTTTTAAAAAAAATCTTTTCATTGGCTTTATAAATAGCAGGAGGTTTTGGGAGACAAATCTAGACAAGCATGACCAAGTGACAAGAAATCTCAAGCTGGAATCCAAGTGGTTGCTAGCTTTTCAGCCTTGCAATTAAAAGAGAATCAAACTTAGAAATGAGGCTCACAAGGCATAGATTCTTTATACTTAATATATCTTATAACCCAAATATTAATATATATATATATGGAAAATTATATATGCAGAAACTGAACTAAAATAATTAATTATTTATATTTAAAACAAAATTGGGGATAAAAAAAAACAAAGAATAAAATAAGGTATGGACCATGAGGAGAAGTGAGTGGAACAGTGGAGCTAGTTGTCAATGAACAAGAAGCATGTGGAAATCCCAATCATGCACAGAAGAAGTGGTCTTTGAATGTTTCAAGAAACAGAGTTAAAAGGGATGTAGAGATGCATGACAGTAGTTAGGGATGTAGCAGCTGGTTTAGAGAAACAAACAATGGGCCCTTCCTCTCTGTGTTTTCAAAGGTTTTGAATGAAAGAGTAATAGAGTATGGTTTGGGGGGACAGCACCCAAATGAAGGAGTCTTTGCACATGGATTTGTTTAGTGTATGGTAATTCTATGTTGGCTCTTTGTGTTCATGCATTTCAGGGTTGGTCATATTTGTATCACTTTCATATTTGGATTTTTATTCTAATCTATAATATATTTATATATATATATAGGTTGAGTACTTTAAGAACATTAGTAGATTTTGAATTTATGAACATTGATTCGGACGGTTGGATTTCAATCCGACGGTTTACTAATATGAGTAAACAGTGATTACTTTGCTTATAAGTAGTGTAAAATAAAAAAAAAGATGCATAAGATGCATAGAATTTTAATCTCTATTCCTACTAACGCCTAAAGTATAAAACCTAAAAACAAAAACACACTCATTATCAAACTATTATCAACTGCGGATGTTTACGGACATTCGGACGTTCGCAGAATCTCTTTTCTTTTCTCATATGTTCCACTATTTATTTTATTAATAGATATTGAGTTCACACTAATAATTAAATAGTCTCAACTTCCAACATCCCCTCATTATTGTTTTTTATGAATTGATCCCCATAAGTCGACTTGATCAAAGCGATTAATCTTTTTTATTTCAAGTGTCATTTCAGGTAAATGGTCCACTTCTAATAATTATTTTCTGGGAGTTGCTCATACGTTTTTAGTAGTTAATAAATTTACTTATGCTACACCGTTCTCCATCTGAGTCACATGAATCAATTTTATATTTATCTTATTTTCTAATAAAATAATAGTTTAAGAACTTTTATATATATATATATATATATATAAACTAATATTGAGTTTACACAAACAAAATTGAGGAACTCAATGGAAGTTACATGAAGTTTATGTTGCAACATAAGCACCATGTAGAGTAATTTGAAGTTGTCTTCTAAACATTAGATTATATAACTAAAGAATTAAAAATTTAAAAGTCAACTAAGAGAATAATTTTAGTATTTTCTTAAACCATCTTCAGTGTATATTTTGGTTTTACATCTTATATAAAATTATAAGATTTACATAAAAAGTTTAATATTCACTTAAGACTTGCACATGTTTATAACTTTAGGTTATATGTCCACATAAATAGTAATAAACAATTAACCAATGAAGGGACCCTAGTGTTGTAGCCCTTGAAAACTTTTGAGAGTCAATTATAGGTATTTAACTCACTCATTATTATTATTATTATTATTATTATTATTATTATTATTATTATTATTATTATTATTATTAAATCTCAATAATATAATCTAATAATAAGACAAGACTAATTCTAACTAAGTTGTTTAAAATTATTTATACTTCTAAGACATTTTCAAAATATGAAAAACTCAATAAATGAATATTTGATATATTAATGACTTTAATTAAATGATTTTGTTTGCCGATCCTAACTTGAGCTAATTAATGTGCTAAATTACTAATTTCGTTAAATACATAAAATAATATTTTTTTTAAACTCTTTGGCTCAAGAAATATATAAATTAATAATTCATTAAACATATAGAAAAAACTATACAAAATTTATAACATTGAAGTTTTTTTAGGACTACTATTTTTAAATTTTATTCTTTATAAAATATGCATCTAAAGTCATTGTTTTCTTCTTTGTTTGAAAACTAAATTCAATTTCATCTTTTTTTTTTTTTCCAAACTACATACCATATTTGGTATATTTTTCCTCATATTTAAAGTTTTTATTGCTAGAAAAGCCCCGTTAATGAAACATTTGGTAAAACACAATTATCATCTGGATCTTGATCGCCATTGACTAGTATATCCAGTACCTTTTGAATAACCCCTTCATCTTTAGCTAATTCCCTCACAATATCATTTTCACTAGGATAGTTCAAAAGCTCCTCGACATCTATTGCATGCTTAAAGTTTTTATTGCTAGAAAAGTCTCATTCAGAGAAACATTTGGTTAAACACAACTATCATTTGGATCTTGATCATCATCAATTGGCTCATCCATTAACTCTTGAATAATCTCTTCATCTTCAGCTAATTCCTTCACAGTATAATTTTCATAATGATAGTTCAAAACTACTCGATATCTATCACATGTTTATATCGTAAAGTACAAATATTTTTTTTTTTAGTCTATGAATGCCTACCTCTTCACCAACTTGCTCAAAAACCATTTGTTCTTATGATCATATATTTTGTAATGTGCAAAACAATTTGCAATACCTGTTGTCTTCACATATGTTTCAAGCCGCATTAATAAAATTATTAGCATCTAATATTTTTTTTTATTTGTTACTCCTACCTATTTATATAAAATATAAAAACCTCATAAATTAATAAATATTTATTTATCAATAAATAAATAACTTTTATAAAATATTTTTTTTTGCCCTAAAAATATACATATATTTTGAAGATTTTACAGTAAATCTATCTATATATATATATATATAACAAATTCCAACCCTGATTTCTTATTAGTGAGAGAAATGAACACCAATTTTCCTATTGTAGGTGTGGTATAAATTCATTTATATTTGTCTAAATATTCTATACAACAACAACAAATAATAATAATAATTATTATTATTAATTAATTAATGTGTTAATTAACATGGAAATGGCCTGTGTTTTTCCAAAGAGCAAAATGGGTCAAATATGCCAACTTAAAATTGAGAAAAGATCAATTTGGTTCCAAGTCTTGAGCGATCTAACTTTACAAAGGGGTTGACCTTTCAAACAATTCGACTGAGTTATCAATGAAAGGAAATCTTCTCCTCTTTGTACCATTCTAAGACCTTTGATTAATAATTAATCTTCTTAATTAAATGCAATTAATCCCATGTGCAAATTTTTCCTCTTTCTCTTCCTAATCAGCAATGAACCCAACAATTTCTTAATCAACAATTACCAATTCAATTTAATTAGCAAAAACTAATTCAATTTAAATCAAAACTATTTAATAATTTACTAGGCTAATTCAATCGATACTAATTTAAAAAAAAAAAAATAGACAAACTAAATCAAAATATGCATATAGACAAAAAGTGAATATTTCAACTCACATATATTCTCACATTACGTGAGTTAAAATTTGAACCGCTTCTTCACAATAATATAAACAGCTACGAAAAAAAACTCAATGCTAATAAATAAAAAAAAACCGGTACTAAATGACCATTGCTAGTGATACCCATTGAAAAATATTCCTCTAAAAAAATTTTAATGATTGAAAAGTAAATTAACTTTTCCTCTAATCCACATCCAATTAATTAAAATGATTAATTAAAAACAATCTAAAGACTATTAAAAATAACAATTAAATCTATAATTCCTCAACACTAAAAGCACCACCCGGTGAGCTTACCCCAGCCTCACTACCCATCTATTTCTCTCATTTATAATAATAAGCAAAGCAATAGAAAGAAACAACAAAGAGAAAGCCAAGAGATCTCGTTACTCACCTCCTCCGTCTTCTTCTCGCTCTCCAAACCCTAACCCTAACCCTAGTTCTCCGATGCCCGACGCACTCCCTTCCTGCTTCCTCGGCGGCGCACCGCCGGAAACCACCGCCGCAGGCCCGATCAACACCACCTCCATCTACGACACTCCTCTCGGCCTCGCCGCTCTCTCCTGGTCACGCACTCTCCTCGGTCTCTCCCTCCGAATCGATCTCTATCTCCACGAATCCACTGACCCCTTCACCGTCCGAGTCCGTCCATGGCTTCTCTGGCGCCGTCGCGGGCGCCGCCGCATCTCTCTTTCCAGCCCACATCCTGGCCATCTCCTCCTCCTCTCCTGGGACCTCTCCCGCGCCCGTTTCCCCTCTTCCGGCGGCCCCGAACCCTCCTCGTCGTTCTCCCTCTCAATCTCCCTCGATTCCCACCCACTCCTCATCCTCGGCGACATCCACCACCCTCCACCGCTGATCTCCCGCCGCGACCTCGCCATCGTCGGCGACACCAAGCCTTGCTACTCCACCACAGCCCACTTCGCCTCAAAAGAGCACGAGATCTCCATCTCCCTCGCCGGCAGCGGCAAAGACAAGGGCTTGAGCTTCGAGCTCGACGGCGAGAAGCTTCTACACGTGCGAAAGATCCGTTGGAAGTTCAGGGGAAGCGAGCGTGTGGATCTCGACGACGGTTATCGGATCCGGGTCTCATGGGACCTTCATCGCTGGTTCTTCGAATCCGGATCCGAAACCGACGAAACGGGTCGGGCCGTGTTCTTGATCCGCTTCGAGGGTGGATCCGATAAGGATGGGTATTCCGGGAAGGAAGAATTATCAGGGGTATTATGGGACAAGGAGGGGCATTTTGGGAAGGGGTTGTGTTGGAGTGATGGTTTAGAGAATGGGAAGAGTGGTAGTAGTAAAAGTAAGAAGAAGAAGATGAAGAGCTTGTTGACGACGAGTTCATCGTCGTCGTCGTCTTCATCGTCGTCGGCGAGTGGGTCGTCGGCGGTGATGGACTGGGCCAGCGCCGAGGAGGCTCAGTTGACCGGCGTGCATGGCTTTTCTCTATTGGTTTATGCTCGCAAGTGTTAATTTTTATTTTTTTTAGGTACTTTTTTGCAATTTTTTTTTGGGGGAGATTAGTACTGACACACACTTAATTTTGTTTTATTTATATTTATATTTATATGTGTAATTATTTTTTGGAAGTGAATTTTAGTTTATATATATATATATATATGCCATGTATTATTTAGATGCATATATTGATTAATTATTGAAAAAAGGAAAAGGAAAAAAGGTTTTTTTTTTTAATAATTATTTTTGAAGGGATGGTGGATTTGGTTGGTTGGACTTTTTAAGGGAAGTGGTTTGTTTGTGGGTGTTTGAACTAATTTTGGGCATGGTTGTTGGGCTAATTATTTTTTTAATTGATAAGTGAAATTATTATTTTAGGGTATATAAGTAATAATTTTAATCATTAAAATTAAATTTTCAAAAATTTATGGTGCTCATATTTTGTTGTGCATTTAGAAAAGTTTGGATGATTAATTAATTAATTAAAATATAGAATAAATTAAAAAATTCCCAATTTATAGCTGACATAGTTTGCATAAATTTTCAATATTTATTTATTTATTATTGGTTTCAAGAAAAGGAAAAAGATCTGTGAACTCTGCTGAGAACTTGGGTAGGCGTGGGTGGGTATCATCAGATCAGCTATGGAGGATGCCTCGGGATCAGTGATTCAGATCAAATTCCTTTGGTTGGACTTGGATCCTTGATGGGGCGGGCTTAACAAGAGAAAGTGGAGAAAAAGCCCATTGGGCCCATATTGGTGTGTGGGACCCGCATAAATCCTTGGATCCCATTGGTTGACCGTTGACGGCCTGCAAGCGACGTCAGGCTTGGTCTTCCCGTTCTGAAAGGAACTCATCCCATTCTGACTCAGTCACCATTGGGACCATTTAGAACGTTTCTTTTCCTTTTTATTTTATTTTATTTTTATTTATTTTTCAAATTTTATTTATTTATTTTCAGGTCGGTACAGAAAACACTAATGCCACATTTGATTTTCGGGATAGAGATGGAAATAAGGTGATGGGGATTTCAGGTCGGTACAGCAACATTAATAGCACGTTTGGTTTTCGGGATAGAAATGGGAATAAAGTGATGGGGATAGAGATGGGGGTAGGAATGTAAAATTGGAGATGAGAACTAAAGTAATGTTTGGTTGGAAGAAATACGAAGGGAAATAACAAAAAAAAAAAGTTAAGAGAAAAAAATATAATAAAATTACCTTTTTAATCTTTGTTGAATATTTTATTTTAAAATATACACTTTAATCATTTTATATAAAAATTATTTATGGAGTTTAGATTGGATAAAATTTTGAAAATAACAATAATTATTATTTATTTCAAAAATTAATTATTTGGTATATTTATAATTAAATTTTAATTATTTTTATATAAAAAATAATTAACAAATTAAGGACAGATAAATTTTAAAATTCATTATACATATCCATTTGCAATATTTATTTTTTAGATAATTATTATTAAATTTTTAAAAAAGTAATCAAATTTTGTATTTAAAAAAATTCGGCGGTGATAGCCAACATTTAAATCTATTTCAATCATCTAACTATAAAGAAACATCAAAATAATTCAGCATTGCATGTATCAAGCAAGCATTATCATAAGTTACACAATCTAACATAATAATCATCATTTTTGGATATTAAAACTTGTATAATTTAATAGAGGAACTAACCATCTGTTTTGCACACCAAACATAGTTTAGTACAAGTGACTGATTATAATTCTAACATAATTTAGTATTTAGATAGTAAGGTATTATGAAATTAATTTATTTGATTTTAAATAAGTTTGTTAATTTTAAATTTACATCATTATTATTGGATTGAAATATTTTACTAATAACATGATAAGATAGTTAAAAGATAATAATTTACAATTAAATTAATATTAAATCGAATAAGTGGATGCCAATATATTATGCCTAATAATATTAATATGTTCTAAATTTTTATTTACGAAAATAAAAAAGATAATGTTAATATGGTAAGATCAAGTGAAAATATTAAAATATGCTTATCAATTCATTTTTATTTATGAAAAGAAAAAAAATAATATCAAAAGAAAATCTTCTTCGACACAATAGCAAAACATAAATCACAAATTGCATATTCAAGCAAAACAATAAGATTAGATTTTAAAAAAACAAAAAAATGGGAGGAGACCATACTGTAGATCCCGTGGAGATACGACTATGCATTTAGGGAAATGGCAATGATGACAAATAAAAAAGGATGCGAACTGTTGCGGTCTTTCCTCTTTGATGAATTAGGGATTTATTAATGCATATAAAAATTTAAACAATAAATTTTTAAATTTGTTAGGGGTAACATAATAACTTCACCTATCAAGATTGTGTAAACCCACCAATTTTAAGAGAAACCACCATATGCAGGGGTTTGGGGGCATCCATGCCATCCCCAAATAAGTTGATGCATACCCAAGCGTGGGTATATACCAAAACAAGAAGAGATCCCCAAAAGGTAGCAATTTTTTTAAAATAATTACAAATCTATCTTTATATCATATAATAAATAAAAAATAAAACTTACAAACCCATGATTAAAAATGAGCTACCTCTTGGTTCTGTGATAGTTACCACGGAACAGAGTCCATTGGATTATTTTTCTAAATTTGCATTAAAAGTCGAGTGTTCAAATCTCATCTCATATGTGGTGAATAATATAAATTGTAAGACTTATCCACTTCATCAAAAATATATTTTTATATAGAGACCGATTGAGAATGTTCATAGAAAGTATTACGAATGTTTTTCCTAACTGTTTCCATTGAATCAACATTAAAAAATAAGTTGCACAGTAATAAAATAGCTTTTAAACTTTTTTTATAAAATATTTTAGTAGACTTTTAATTAATTATGTATATAAGCAAATAGAAATTCTTTGTAGATACAAGTAAATACCATTTGTTTAGAAGGATATATAAATGATTTCTCAATTTTTCTTAAATGGTATGTAAGAAAGAAAACCCCCCAAAAATTAGCCCACCCTTTTATCATTTCTTATTTTTGTTTGTATTTTTTTTTTTTTATTACTAATTAGATTGTGTTATTTTTTTATATAATTTAAAAGAGGGGAAGATTAGCAATTTAGCATACATGATCCTAATGTAAAGGTTGACAGCTCAAATGATTTTGATATGCCAACTTTAGCCAACCAACATAAATTGACTAAACACAACCAATTTAAGTTGGTGTGAAGTGCCCTGCAAAAGAAATGAAAAAGAAGATATTTTTATTTTGGATAAGATCATATTGCCAACTCAGCTAGCTTAAACATATTCTATTTTTACTAAATTTTTTTATTTTTCTTTTAAAGTGTCTCATGTTCCTCATGTTCCTAGATATTTTTCATTACATGTCTATATTATATCATATGCCCCTTAAATGAAATTGGTTCAACACATTGAAGAGATAAGATATCATATTATCCCACATGTTGGATGTGTTTGATTGCAAAAAGAGTTGATGTGTGCTTGGCAAAAGGGCTAAAAGATCACTCACAAGTATTAAATGAATTTCTAGAACTTTACTGTTTTCTAATTAGATACCTAATAAATCTCTAGGCTTTTAGGAAAAAAAATCACTTCACTTTTCCAAAAATTAAAATTATTATTTTTATTTTATTATGTATATTTATTTTAAATTTTATTTGTCTCCGCAAGCTCGGCCAAAAGACTTATGTGAAACTAGGCATGAATTTACTTAAATCTTGGACGAACCCCGGTTTTTAAAAACCCTCCATGGTTTCAAAAAAATGAGCTCAAGCTAGAAAAAAATAATTTAATTATCATGGATTAACAGATATATGATTTTTTTTTTTGGGTCAAAATCCTTGGCCATGGGTAATTATTTTTCAAGGGAAGGGTGGGAAATGCACTTCCTTAAAATCTCATGAATAATTTAAAATTTAATTTTAAACATTTTACAAAAAAATATATATAAAAAGTAGTTATTAATTTTTAAATAATAAAATAATCATTTTGATGCAAGTAGTAGTCACCATATTTTTCAAATAAAATAAAATAGTTATATTTTGAGTCTTAAAATTTGGAGGTTAGTGTCCCTAAAACTTTATTATTATTATTATTATTATTATTATTATTATTATTATTATATTAATTTTATAGAATAATTATATCATAAAATTAATATCTCAACATATTTACGTTCGCACTCTATAAAAACTAAAAAACATAAATGCTATATACTCTATAAAAAGTTAAAAACTCAACTATCAATATACTAAAATCAATGGTAACTAATGAAATTTCTAAATAGCAAATAATATAAAAATACGAAAAATTTAGAATCTAGACTTTCAACCCCTATAGGCGGCTATCAAGGCTATGACAATGACTCTTTGTATTCTATAAGTAACTTATGGATTAACCTAATCACATTAAAAAATAATAATAATAATAGTAATAGTAAAAAAAATTTATAAATATGATTTGTGAGTTCAAACTTCAACGTTAGCTTTTGGAAGTTTAGGTAGAGAATTTGAGTTTGGATGATGAGCTTGTGAAAGTCTAAAGCTCCACTTCCTCTTTTGATTGTTTATTCTCTTTTATTATTTATTCTTTGCTTTTGGTTTGATCTTTGTGGAAAGCTATCTTATATATAGTTTATGACACATCAGTGACAGATAAGTATTTAAATGGAGAATTCTAAGTTTAGAGAACTTTGAATATTATCTTCTTGTGACTATAAAGAATCCCAATCTTTCAAGTAAATAATAGCATTATATATATATATATATGTTAGATTTCATAAGAGAAATAATTAAAAAAATTAATCTGTTCTTTTCACCCAAAATGACCAGCGCAAGGTGTCCACATATTATTTTTATTCATTATTATTTACAAATTTAATGCATTAATCTACTTGGGCTTTCATTTTACGTTTGAACCCACCTCTTTAACAGAACACAAAACAGAAAAAATTCGATAGCAATATATCAAAAAAATCATTCACACACATTTTTTTTCTTTAATAAATATTTTGATAAATTAGATTTGAAATCAAATGAGTTAATTTTTATGTGGGCTAAATGTAGTGAAATAGTTAGTTTAAACTCATGTATCGAGTTAAAACAAAACTTAAACATTGGGAAACAAATGCTAAAATTCTAAATATGCAAGATTGTGCCAAAACCAAAAATATTACTTCAATTCTTACAATTAATGAATATTTAATCTTTTAGTGTTGAAGATACAATACTAATGCATATGATAATTACATATATTTTTATTATATATTATATATCTTATCAAGGTCAAATTTAATCCAAGCTTGAATTTCAAATTCAACTAGTTCACACGGGAGAAAAGAGGACAGCACGGAGAAATAAATTGCTGAAAATTGCATCTAAATTTCACTTAATTTTTTTTTTTATGCTTACATATGATTAATGTAGAACCACTAGATTAGGAAGCTAAAATACAAGAGAATCATATGGAGATATTTAATGATTTAGAAATTTAACAAAAGAATTAAATTGATCTACAAACATAACAAGGAACATGAAAGTTTTCAAGACAAGAATCAAGGATGACTTGAATAATCAAACAAATTACTTCTAATAGTTCATTATACATTTTGGCCAAGGTGAAACTATAATTTATAAGTATTTGATTGTTTGATACGTGAATAGAGTTTTGCCTCATTGCAAGAGATATCAAATAGTAAGAACTTTATATACACTCATGATTAACCATCAAACCAAAATTAAGGGCAGTTTTCTAAATATTCATTTTGCTTCCAATGATTTGACACAATATACAACTAGACCTATCTAAAAACCAAGCTATCCATCTAAACCCGAAAACCCAGCCGAAAATTACAAAGTTTCAGAAAAATATATAAGACCGATGACCAAGACTTGAAAAAAAAAAAACCCATTTTAAAAAACATAAAAAAACCATGACATGACCCGACCCTAATTATAAAATATATTTATTAATTAATTTTGTATATATTTGAATAATATACATTTATTATCTATTACGGTTGATTATAATAGTTTAAATTTTAATTATTGTAATTAAATAAACATGCATTTAATATTTTAATTTTAATTTATTTTGTAAAATAATATTTCATTATATTTACAAATTAATAATTTTTTATAATTTATATATTTTTAAAAAACTATTTGAGCAAGTTTGAACTTTGAACAGACTTTGTTAAAAATCATCAAATTCGGCCGGATTCTGACAAAAATTAAAACATGCATTATTGGGCCGAACCAAGTTTGGGCAAACTTGAATTATAATAATTATAAACCCACCCGACCCGACCCATGAACAGATCTAGTTACAACAATACCCAGAACACCAAATAAATGCACCAATTAGGTCTATATACCTGAAATTTCTCATTAATATTTCAACATATAACTCTAAAGAACAGCAAACACTTCATTACCAAGCAACTCATACAGCCAAAACAAATGAATGTATTTAACTATGAAGATCTTGGATTTCTTTTACCTGTCTTTCAGAAGTTGGTTGAATTAAGCTTTTCGAACTATGACGTGACGCTCCCGCTTATACTCTACTTCATCTCTTTGGTGCATGATCAAAAGAGCTCTCCTCACCTAAAGACAAAATACACATTTTCATCAACTGGAACAGCCAATAATAGAGTATAAATCAGTTACAAAGATCTTGAGATAAAACTCACAATAGATTCACTCATCCCCATTCTGGTTAGGTCATTGATAAGACGTCTTTCTGATATATGGCTCCCAATTCCCATCCTTCTCTTTATTTGTGTTTCAGCTTGCTGTTTCCATAAGTCAAAATCAAGCATGAACCTCTATACTCTTTTTAACAATGTCATGAAAAATAATCAATAGTATGGAGATCTATTTGACCTTGATTTCATTTGCAATCTCAGGTGTTAGATTCATATGCTCATTTATTCCAGATCGTGCCGCGTCCATTGTGGAGACGTTGAACAATCTGAATGCCTCCTCAACATGCTCTTCAGTAGCAACAGTAGTCCTGTTATTTTGCAAATCATCAAGGCATAAAGAGAATAAACATTATCAGGGACATGAATAGTTGGAACAAATGGAATTCTTTTGTTTAAGATGAGAACAAAATTAATTATTAATAATTAGAGAGAATCTTAACTCGTTATAGAAGTAGTACTTACAGTCTCATCTTTGCAAGCGACTCACTCAACCGTATTATAGCCTCAAGCTGCCTCACAGTAATAGGAATTACAGAAGACTTCCCTGTCTCATGAGCTTGTTGCCTCATTTTCTACATAACAAAACCATTCTGATATGTAAATAATTTGAAGAGTAAAGACTAGAGAGTTCCTTGACATCAAACTCTAAAGTTGACATATTACAAGTAAATTTGATCATACTTGTCTGATCTCCACATATTTGTTTTGCAACATTTCAGCAGCTTTTTCTGAAAGCCTTGGTTGACAGCTCACTCGGCAGTACTCAATGAATCTATTGGTAATCACATTAGTTACATTTGATTAAGCTCTCTTTATCAAGGCAACACACAACAGAGATAAGGTGTAATAATACCTCTTAAGCCAATTTTCTCCCTCCCCGACATCGTCTTTCTTGGACCCAGCAGCACCAGTAGCATGAACTTTGATAATGTGGGTAGCTATTCGCTGGGGATGGAAGAACTAGACTTAGGGGCAATCATAATAAATGTAATGAATCAAGAAAATGAACAGCCGGGTTCATCAATACCTTGTCTTGATCATACATTCTAATATCTTTCACTATGAAAATGAGATCAAATCTAGAAAGGATGGTAGTCTGCAAATCAATGTTATCCTCTGCAGTCTGCAAAAGAAATCTAACTCAGAAAATTTGTAGACTATGGGTGAGGAAGTGTGAGCATGTGTTTTGTGTTAATAAAGGAGCAGATATCAGTGGCAATAGCAACAGCCAGTGTTTCATGTACCTTGAGATCATCATATCGGCCAGACGGAGGGTTAGCAGCAGCAAGAACTGATGTTCTTGAGTTAAGAACTGTTGTTATTCCTGCTTTGGCAATGGATATTGTCTGCTGCTCCATGGCTTCATGAATGGCAACTCTGTAGACAAAATGTTTCCCATTCAATTGTGGTGAATATAATGATTCTTAGTATCACAGACTGCACATGGTGCCACTCTTCACCTGTCTTCAGATCTCATTTTATCAAATTCATCAATACAGACCACTCCTCCATCTGCTAAAACCATGGCTCCTCCTTCCAGATAAAATTCACGCTGGAGTAACCCATTGCATAGTTAGTGCAAGTTATTGGAAGAAATAACCTCTGAAAACTAAAAAGAGAAGTCCAGTAACAAGATGCTCCTTCTTGCATTGATAATTAGTTTGTCTGTAAACTTACTGAACTGTTGTCTCGAATCACTGAAGCTGTCAGACCAGCAGCAGAAGAACCTTTTCCAGAAGTATAAACAGCCACAGGAGCCGTTTTCTCCACAAACTTAAGAAACTATAAGGGAAACAGAAGATATTATTGTGAGTAAACATTTTCACACAAGCTAAAATTATGATTAGCTATAACAGGAACCGAGATTGAATATGAAGATCACAATCAAAATGGTGCATTTCAAAGTTAAATGTGAGATATGGGGCCCTAATAAAAATTAAAGAACCAACATGCCATTATTTCTTAGGAAGAAAATCAAGCAATTGACTGCTGAACACAGATATCAAAGAAACACAAGAAATGGTACCATCCGTTTAACACCAAGCCCTTTTCAATGATGCCAACCAATAAAAATTCATTCAGGCTTTCCCATATAAATCTTTCCATTGGTGAGTTCAAATATTTTTAGAATATGATAGTTTCCTAATAGAGTTACTTCAGGTACTATTATTTCATTGTTTAAAAATTCAAGGAGCTCATTTAAAGCAAAGCAATATATCTTGTGAATCAAGTTAAATTCATTGCACCAACCTGTGATTTTGCAGTTGATGGATCACCCAGTAACAAAACATGGATGTCTCCCCTAAGTCGCACACCATCTGGTAATCTCTGAAACATAAGAAAAGGATGAATAGAAACAGTTGAACTTTTTTTTAACTTATGTGGTTAGAGTTTAAATTGCAGCACACCTTCTTTGATCCCCCAAATAATAAACAAGCAAGAGCTTTCTTAACATCAGCATGGCCATATATTGAAGGAGCAATCAACGAGCATAGCTTAGCATATGCATCAGGCCTTTGGGCAAATTCTTTGAACTCTGATTCCTACATGTAAAACCACAGTTATCATTGTTCTCATGATACATGCTGAACTTGAGCCATGCAAAAAAAAAAACAAAAGAAAAGAAAGTCATGCCCACCTCATCTGCTGTGAAGGTGGATGGACCAGTTGAGTTTGTTTCACGAGTTTGTTCCATCCCAACAACTCTAATATAGGGTTGCTTGACTCCAACAGCCCCTTTCTGGCTGTGAAAGATCCAACGGATTCCATTAAAGAAAGTTACATTGCGAAATTGAGTTTTGAGGAATACAACTAAATTGAAATCTTACGCAGCAGATGCTTGGAACACACTATAAATCCCCATGACAGTCAGCCTAGTGCCAGGAACAATAGTTTGGACAAGGTGTCGGTCCACCGAGAGAAGCATGTTTCGTGGAAGTTCTCCAGTTGGAACATCCTTTGAAACCATAGAGAAAAGATCAGAACATTCTATCCAGATAGTAATAAGATTAAATCTCTCCTCTGTAAACACTTCATAATTCCAGAACCATTCCAAAGTCTATGAATGTGCTCTCACAATCTTGGTTTACAGAAATATAGTAACCCCTTTCTTAAATTATTTAAACTATTTTCAACCTATATGAATATTTCTAAATCCCAGAACCTTAGATGGTTAAATAATCTGAGTCCCAGACCAATCAGTATGATTCCAAATGGCAGCAGAATTACTAACCTCAGGATTCTCCTGCAGTTTCAGAGTTTGCAAATCAACATACTTGCTCTTATCTGGAGCCACAATCCATGGATCCAATGGGCAAGGCTCCTCCCCAGGCTGAAAGAAAGCCATTGCAAAATTAGACACCAATAATCAATGGAATAAACCAAAAAGGAGGCATCTTTCATGAAAAGCACACCTGTGGAACATGGTCACAAGACCGGGGAACAATTGCCCCACCTAGCCCAGGCCTACAAGGCACCGTCTTCACACTCTTACAGTTCTTGCACATAAGTGTCACATATGTCGCCTTGGCCTTCACTCTAGATGCCGCAATTGTGATTCCGGCGATCTTCACCAGTTTTGACATGTGTTCCGCCTAAAGTTCCCCAATTTCCACAAACAAAACATGAACAGTAATGCCCGAAAAAAAATCCAAGAAAACAATTCAACTACACAGAGATACAGACACACCCCAACAGATCGCATAGAAACAGAACCCTCTTTTGAAGATAGAAAAATCTGCACATCCCCAGTGACAGGCTCTTCCATCTCACCAGTCTCACCAGCAACCTTCGACCTCAAACTCGCTAACACCTCCGCAGCTGCCGTCTCAAACTACACCCCCAGCAAAAGCCCAAAAAAGTTAACGCAAAATCCGAAACCCTAAAAACCAAAATCCAACAAAAATTGAGATTTGGAATCCATACCATAGGGAGATAGTCAGCAGGGAGGTTACGGATCTTGTCAGAGAGCTCAGCATCGAAGCCATCAAGGTCCTCCATGGCTATGGTGAGGTGATCCGGGTTATGAACGAGACTCTCCCTGCAAGGAATGGGATCAATAGAAAGCAAAGGAAAAGAGAGGAGGAGAACGCAGAGAAGGAGAGGGAGATTGAGAAGAACCGATAGGGGAAACCGCCATCAGAGCCGAGGAAGCCACGGATGAACTCCTTGAATTTGCGGAGAGCGGTGTGGCGGGTGAGGTTGGCGGCGCCGTCAAGGTCGCCGCCGCGAGGGAACTGGGCGTGATCGCTGTAGGAAACTCGCCCTTCGTCGTAGCCGGACATCTCTCTCTCTCTCTCTCTCTCTCTCTCTCTCTCTAAGTGGATCTCTGGATCGAAGACGAGAAGGAGGTTGAAGAGAAGCGGAGAAAGCTCAGAGAGGAGATGAAATGGGGATGAAGCTGTGGATTTTGGCGGGAAAGAAAGGGAGTTTTGGCGGGAAGGTTAACGGGTCGGATCCGGGTTCGGGTTCGGGTTCGGATCTGGGTTCGGGTTCATTGAAGAATTCGATTACTATATATTTCTCATGTGAATTTGGTGCTGTGCGCATTCAGCTTCTAACATTTGTCCCAAAAACATATCAAAATATAACAGCTTTTTTATAATACTCTTAGTTTTTATTAAATTATTCAATCTCTTAAGTTAATGGTAGTCTAATTGTAAACTACATGAATTTTGCCTATTGCACCACGTTTAAGTTTTTTAATATAAATATGGATTTGATCAAATTAATAGAAAAGGATGAAAAGCAATTTATTTATGGTGTGAATTCCGAATATATTCTTGTGTCTTAATATATTGACAATGAGTCTTTTATATAAAGTATTTGTGTATTTATCGAGAAGACTAAAAAAAATCACAGCTCATGTAAGATGATGGCGCATATGTGCTGAAGTATTAACTCCACATATGTGCATATCCCTTACATGTCTTATCACATTTCATCAAATATATAGAAAAGAGACTGCACTCTCTAAGAACATAAATAGATTTTAAATTTACGCACATTCGCAAATCGGCGTCCAATTCAAATTCAACAATTTTGATTTAGGATGCACAATAATTTATATATATATATATAAGAAAACATCATCTAAATAAGCACTTAGATAATGTTTTTTAAGTATGTTTAATGATTCAATGGCTTTCAGTGTTGTTTTTTTTTACTACTTTGCACTGTTCTAAACTATTGTACACTGTTTACTATTGTACATGAATCATCGTAACCATCAAATGCAAATCCAACTATTACTGTAATATCCCTAGATTAAAAAATCCAGAGACATCCCTAGATGATGTGTACTATATATATATATATATATTATTGTGTTTAGTGTGAAAATCGAGTAATCATGGTAAACAAAAAAAAATTATTTATTTTCATCCATAAACTAATTTATTAAATAAGTGGTTAATTAAGTAGTGTTAGGAGGTATTTTGTTGTGATCAGAATAAATTGGGTTTGGTTCAATATTTTAAATAAATATTTTTAATCAAATTTATGATATTTTAATTGGGGATTGATACTTGTTAATAGGTAATTATTTAACTAATTAAATGTTATATAAAAAATGTTATTTGTCACGTCTCGACCTGCGTGTCTATCATGCAACAACTGCCATGATAACCCAATGAGAGATACACACGTCACTCAACACTTGAGTCACCACAAGGCTAACCAAAAACATTGGAATTCCACATTTATAAATATGAATTTTCAAGAATACACAATGTGCAATGAATGGAACACAACATTAGCACATAGGAAGCAATAAACCAAAACATGATAATAGAGAGTTTAAGAAATATATTAGTCACAACTCACAAGTATACAAAGTTTTCCAAGAAGAACAGACAACAACCAAATCATGCATAAGGAGTTTCAAGCACATTAATGGATCCATGTTCTAATACAACATATTCATGCTCAAAGAAAAACATACACAATACTAGAAATTAGCAAAGAAAGAAAGATGATGCCTAGCACTTCGTCTCACTGCCATACTACTAGTCGCTAAAGCATGGAAGGGAGAGAGAGGATGAGTAACCTAATAACGGCATATACATATGTATAAGGAAACCGTAGATAGCATACCATAATAATTTTTCCTCAAATGAGAGTATCAACAATTTAAAATTCAAGGATTTGCATAAAATGAGTTTTAATAACCCAAAAGGTATAAGGCCACCTTCAAAAATTCAACAGATTCCACCATAGCAACTCAACTCTTCAGATCAGGAATCGCCTTTCTTATCTATTTTATTTCACGCCCCCCTGAGCCTGAACTAACTCATTTATCTTTCGACTGGAACTCCTTATCCTTAATCGGTTAATCCGGAAGTTACTTCCCAAGAATAAGGATCTGCCTTACTTAAGCCCCAACTTCGCTACACTTGCTTATAGAAGGAAATTCCCACTCGAAGGCCCTAGTACTACTGACTTTGCACCAGATTCAATTGCAGCGGAATCTATGGAACACTTGTTTAAAATAAAAACGGATTCGATTCCGAATAAGAGATCACATCTCAAGAGTGTATTTGCATGAAAACAACAAGCTTCTTAAAGTATGAAATCAACATGTTAATCATCAAGTAGTGGTCTAAAAACCTCTCTAAACTCTAGCAGTGGCCACAACTAAGTTCAGAGCCGTCAAGGTCTTCATGCCCTTGACGTTGACCCATTGAAAATCCGTGTGGTGACTCCGAGTTTTCGATATATATCCAATCGGGGTTCTACACGCCGCCTGAACTGGACAACAAATCCAGGTCTTTGCACCACCTC